>NC_080176.1:30076668-30196668 GCF_950295315.1 Erinaceus europaeus
ATGAAGTTTGGTGACATTTGAACAGCATATGTTTGACTCAGGAGTCCCTTGGGCATCCCCAAGAGATGCCTGGTGGGGAAGTCTTGCTGAGTTATAAGGGGTCCAGCATTCCTACTGCAAGGGGTTATGTGCAAGAAAGGGAAAACAGGAGGCAAACATCAAATAGAAAGTTTATACTCTGAGGGGCCAGAAGGTGACACACCTAGTTGACAGCACATGAGCAAACTAAACTCCTTTGTGGGCCCCACATAGGACCTTGCCCTCAACTTGGATCCACAACAGTAGAGAATGTTCCATCCTCCCTTAGGAGGATGGACAACATACTCCATGCTACATCTGAGGAAGATGGGTCCTAATATTGGGGCAGCTTGGAATGTTCCTACTCATGACCACAGAAAGTGAGCTCAGATCTACAGGGATGCAGAGGTCAATAGGCTCCTAGGCTGAATATGGGCCCCAGACCTAATCAAGTTGATGGAGTTTACAGTCAACAATATTTATGCCCCTTTCCCATATTAGGGAGCTACTCTCTTCCCTGATCCAGCTTTCTGGTCCTTTTCCAGCCATGCCATCATCTCCCTGGACAATAACTTGGATCCACCTGCATATCAGGCTCAGAGAAAAGAAAAAAAAAAAAACTAGGATAGCTACAGGCCCTTGGAAATATAACTAAAATATGCCTACTAGCTATCTACAAAATGGAGGACCCCCACCCCCAATACTTCATCTGCACTATTCCAGCCTTTAGGTCCATGATTGGTCAACAATTTGTTTGGCTTTGTATATTAACTCTCTTTTCAGCCACCAGGTTCTAGATGCTAGCATGATGCCAACCAGACTTCCCTGGGTAGATGACCCCCCAAATGTGTCCTGGATCTCTGCTTCCCCAAAGCCCCACCCTACTAGGGAAAGAGAGAGGCAGGCTGTGAGTATGGATCGACCAGTCAATGCCCATGTTCAGCGGGGAAGCAATTACAGAAGCCAGACCTTCCACCTTCTGCATCCCACAATGACCTTGGGTCCATACTCCCAGAGGGTTAAAGAATAGGAAAGCTATCAGGGGAGGGCATGGGATACAGAGATCTGGTGGTGGGAATTGTGTGGAGTTTTACCCCTCTTATCCTATGGTTTTGTTAATGTTTCCTTTTTTAAATAAATAATAAAAATTAAAAAAAGAGGAAGTAGCATTGGTGACAGCTCAAGAGTATAGGACTTGCATATATCAGGACCAGAGGCCTCAAGTTCACTTTTCAATGCCCTATGCCAGAAGTGAACAGTGATCTCTCTCATTCTCTGTTGCACACAAAAACAAGCAAATAAATCCTTCACTGTATTTCTCTGTCTCCTTCATACCCATGCAGAGTATTCATTCAGAGGAAAACTACAGGATCTTTGTCCCTTGTGGACAACCCAAGCTTCTACGGGGTGTGTTGTAAACAGCTAGACTCTTTTCTTTTCTTTTTTCTTTTCTTCTCTTTTCTTTTCTTTTCTCCTCTCCTCTTCTTTTCTCTTCTCTTCTCTTCTTTCTTTCTTTCTTTGTCCTCCTCCTTCCACTCCTCCTTATCTCCCTTCTCCTCCTCTTTTTTCTTTGGAAAAGCAATAAAAGTGTCAGTTGTGCATCACCAGCTACACCTTGGTCCAAGAATGCATCTTATATAGAATACAAACTTACCAAGGGTTTGGGGGGGGTGAGCGGTTGTTTTATCCTCAGAAATACTTGAGACAGCAGTCACCATAGGGCCAGACATGAGCACGCTCTACCAACTGGACAGTATGGATTCGTGAGTAGAGAAAAAAATCTTCACTTCCTCTCTCCATTACAGTCACTGCCTACAACTATCCCTAGGTTATAGAATAGAGTATGTGGAGAATAGTACGGGGGGAAGGTGGTGGTACACCAGTTAAGTGCACATTGTACTAAGCACAAAGACCCACACAAGGATCCGGGTTCAAGCCCCAGGTTCCTCACCTGCAGGAGGGTCACTTCACAAGTGGTGAAGCAAGTCTGCAGATATCTATCCATCTCTCTCTCTATCTCCTCCTCTCTCAATTTCTCTCTGTCCTGTTCAATAATGTGAAAAAAATGGCCACCAGGAGCAGTAGATTCATAGTGGGGGCCCTGAGAATCTCAAAGGCCATACTTGGAGCCAGAAGATAGCTCACATGCTATAATGTCCACCTCACTGTGCACAAGGCTCTGATTTCAAATCCCAGCACCATACAGGAGACCATGCACAGTACTGGGAGGCTCCACGGATGGTGGAGAAGTGATGTGACATCTCTGTCTCTCTCACTCCTCTCTGTTTCCCCCTTCCCAAATAAACAATGAAAATAACTGAGCCCAGAGAGGCTGCTCAGGCCCTCGGATTCTTCCTCCAATACTACATTAAAATTTTAAAAATAAAAGAGGTTGGTGGTAGCTTACATTACAGTGCCTAAGGGCTTGGGTTCAAGCCCCCACTTCCCGTCTATGGGGGGAAAACTTCATGAGCAGGGAAGCAGGTCTATAGGTGGTCACTCTGTCTCTCTCATCTCCAGGGTTATTGCTGGGGCTCAGTGCCAGCTCTAAGAACCCACTGCTCCTGGTGGCAATTTTTTCCTTTTTATTGTGTAGGACAGAGAGAAATTGAGAAAGGAAGGGGAGGTGGAGAGGGAGAGAGAAAGATATAAATCGGCAGACCTGGTTTACCCCTTGTGAAACATCTCCTCTGCAGGTGGGGAGCCAGTGGCTCGAACCCAGGTCCTTGTGTGAGTCCTTGCACTTAACTCAGTATGCCTCTGCCTGCCCCACGTCTGTCCCTCTCTATGTCCCACTTCTCTCTTGATTTCTCTCTGTATCTATCCAAACAAATACAATTTAAAATAAATAAATATGAGCAAGACATAGGATGCCTAAACTGAAACCGAATTTCTCTCACTCTAAGACTTGGAGCAATCATCTAATGACTTTGATTGTCAAGTAAAATCAATACAATCTTCAACAATGAATTTATCCCAGGAAGGTAAATACCACAGTAGGAGAGTTCCAGGTTCTTAGCATTCTTAACCAAAGCAATAAATAAACAGACTCCTCCCAAAGTAAAGACGGGAATATAATTATTCAGTCTCTCCATGTTAGGCTTACCCAGAAATTGAAATATTGTTAGCAAACACGGGTTTGAATTTTGTGCTCCAATGAATTGGTAGATTTCTCAGTTTATTGTTTTGATTTCTCTGCATTCCACCACAGGGAAATTACACAAACTCCTGTAGTACATGAAAGGAATACTGATAATTAAGGAATTTGCTGCCTAGCTTGAAGATAATTTCCTGAATCTTTTATGATCTATTGTCATGGTGTCTTGTGCAGGCTGGGTACATCTGTTCTTGAGATTCATGAGCTAGGGGCTCTAGTGGTGGTGCCCCTGGCTGAATTTATACATATGACCATGTGCAGGCCCACAGCCCCCGCCTGCAGGAGGGAAGCTTCTCGAACAATGAATCAGTGCTGTAGGTGTCTCTCTTTCTCTCTCCCTCTGTCTCCCCCTTCCCTCTCAAGTTCTCTCCATTCTGTCAAATAAGAAATAAAGGGGAAAAGAAAAGAAAAGAAAAGAAAAGAAAAGAAAAGAAAAGAAAAGAAAAGCCTGCCTGCCAGGAGTGGCGGATTTATAGTACAGGCACCAAGCTCTAACAATACTTGTGGTATAAATAAATAAATAAATAAACAAACAAACAAATGATTACTGGAGGCTGGGTGGTAGCACATCAGAGCCGTGTGAAGTGCAGGGGCTGGCACAAGGATCCCAGTTCGAGCCCCTGGCTCCTCACCTTCAGGGGGGTCGCTTCACAAGTGGTGAAGCAGGTCTGCAGGTGTCTATCTTTCTCTTCCTTTGTCTGTCTCCCTCATCTCTCAATTTTTTTCTCAGTCCTGTCCAACAACAGCAGCAGCAGCATCAACAACAACAGTGTGAAAAGATGGTCACCAGGAGCAGTGCATTCGTAGTACAGGCACCAAGTCCCAGCGATAACCCTGGAGGAAAAAAAAATACTGTTTTTTTCTCTGTTTTATAAAGCCCCATAGACAGGGGGTCAGGCATTTGGACAACTAGTTGAGCATACACATTACTATGCACAGGGACTCAGGTTCAAGCCCCCAGCCTCCACCTATGGGGGAGATGTTTCACAAATGGTGAAGCAGGTCGGCAGGTATCCCTCTTCTCTCTCTCTCTGCCTTCCCCATCTCATTTTTTTTTCATGTTCTATCAAGATAAGAGGAATAAAAGAGGTATAAAAAGTAATAGCTTTAGAAAGTGACATTCCCAGCAAGGAAAAAACAAAGACATAAGGAGACGTAAGTAGCTGTCTTCAAATATCTGAATAACTGCTCCAAGGAAGAAGAATGGGGTTGACTGAGATGACCAGAGCAGTAGAACTACAGAGAGGGCACTACAGGGGAGCTCAAAGGTCTCCCCTGCACTACACTCTAAGGGTATCTGAGTTGAGAATTTCCCTTAAACTGAGCCACTGTGTTTTAATTCAAGCAAAGGTTTTGGGGTATCTCTCTCCCTCTCCGGCGGGGTGGTCTCCAGGGGAAAGGTAACGGGCTGGTTCTTTCTCGCTCACGACAGGGGTGACACGAAGTAAAAGACACCAGGGGACTCTTAGCATGCCTAGAATCTGAGTCCTAGAATCCCAGAATCCTAGAGTCCGTTTATTAGCAAAGTGGACATGAGTTAAATAGAAAAGCAATGAAGTTAATTATTGTTGAAATATGACAGAAATTACAGGTTTCTTAACGGTCAGCATGCCCCTAAGGTAGGGGGCTGGTATGACAGGAATTGATGAGATACAAGACAGTTATTCTCCATGACACAAGCAACTTTATCCAAAGGTATTTGAGAGAAGCATAGGGGTTAAACCCGTAGGGTGAGACAGAGAGAAGATGGATATCAAAAGGCCATATAGTTTGGAATTTCTCTTGTCTGGGGTCTGAGGTGTGTGATAAGGTGTGTTCTTCTGTGATCAGAAGATGATTTGAATAAGTGAATCTGTGGCCATGTGGCCTGCAGTTAATGGAGGGAAGTACTGGGGTTTCTGTGGGCCTGAGAGTCAAGAAGGAAAGAACCAAGTCTGAGCTTCCCCCCTTATGCTCACTTCGGTTGAGAGAGACTTACCAAGAGGTTATCTTCTCAGACCTCCATCAAAGGATGGGAGTGGTTCTCCCTAAGCTCTATTAGGCTTACACATGGTCCCAACACAAAGGAGAAAAAGCACATTAATTCTTAAACAGTCACACTGCAGCTCTGCCCTCTCTGAATACTCCAGTGAATCTGGACAGCTTGCTGGGAATGGGTAGCTTGCAAGCAAATAAGAAACCACCAGCATTCACATGAGAAAACATTCCCAGAGATGTAAATAGATGAGCAGCAAAGACCAGTTGCCTGGGGCAGGGGTGGGGGGGTGGGGGTGGGTAGGGGGAGACAGTGGGGGATTGGGGGTTAGGGTGGCAGGAGTTGAAAAGTCTTGTTTACAGGAACTGGGCTCTTTCCTCCCTCTCTTCTAGAGCTCTCATCCTGAATAGTGTGATTACAGATAAAGTGGGAATCTGGTTCAGACACAAAGAGCCTTGTTGTTGTAACACCACCCCCACCAGGTCCACAAAACTCAGAGCAAAGCTGGGACATTCCTCAGTCTGGAAAATTGTCCCCGATCAATGCCCAGGTCCTTTTAATTCACAAGAGAACAGAAAAACTAGCCTTTAATTAAACTCAATTTTCTTCTTTCTTTAAATTTCTTTATTATCTTTATTAGTTTATTGGCTAGAGACAGTCAGAAATCAAGAGGGAAGGGGGACACAGAGAGGAGGAGAGACAGAAAGACTCCTGGAGCACGGCTTCACCACTTGCAAAGCTTCCCCCTTGCAGGTGGGGAGCAGGGGCTCGAATCTGGGTCCTTGTGCATTGTAACATATACGCTCAACCAGGTACGCCACCACCCGGCCATGTTCTTTTTTTTAAATAAAACTTTTAAATTTTTTGTTAATGACTTGATAATGATTGATGAGATTGTAAGATAACGGGGGTACTATTATTTATTTTGGATAGAATCAGAGAAATTAGGGAATCGGGCTGTGGCACAGCAGGTTAAGCGCAAGTGGAGCAAAGCACAAGGACCTGCGTAAGGATCCCGGTTGGAGCCCCTAGCTCCGCGCTCCATAGGCGGTGAAGCAGGTCTGCACGTGTCTGTCTTTCTCTCCCCCTCTCTGTCTTCCCCTCCTCTTTCCATTTCTCTCTGTCCTATCCAATAATAACAATATCAATAACCACAACAATGTTAAACAACAAGGGCAACAAAGGGGAAAATAAATAAAATAAACATTAAAAAATTAAAAAAAGAAACAGAGAAATTGAGTAGGAAGGGGGAGACAGAGAGGAAGAAAGAAAGACACCTGCAGCATTGCTTCACTGCTAGCAAAGCCTCCTCCCCTGCAGGTAGGGACCAGGGGTTTGAATTTGGTATCCTTAAGCATGGTAGTGTGTGACCTCAACTTGACTTTCAAGATAGACTTGTGTGATGAAACAGATTTGGTATTCTGACTGAAATGTTTATTCATTCGATAAAAAAATACAAATTTTATCTCGTTTGATGGTAATATCACTACATTAAAACGCCTCTTTCTCAGGAAGGTCAAAGTGTGATGGATTTTATTTATTTAGGCACAACATAAAAACAGAAAAAATTAGCCAGTCTAGATGATAGGCAGGGCAACTCTCTGCACATGAACGCCAAGCCTCTGTGTCTTTCTGATCTTAGTCCTCACATATAAGTCATTAACAAGCACTATGTTCTGAATGGGTACCCCCTCCATACAGACACACACACACACACACACACACCAAATTCATATAATGAAACCTAACTCCCAAGAAAATCAGAGTGTTGGAGCCTGGTGGCGGCATACCTGGTTAAGCGCACACATTATAGTGTGCAAGGATCCAGGTTCAAGCCCCTGGTTCCCACCTACAGGGGGAAAGCTTCAGGAAAAAGAAAAAGAGCTGTAGGTATCTCTCTGTCTCTCTACCCTCTCAATTTTTCTCTGTGTCTATCCAATAATAAATAAATTAATAAAAAAGAAAATCAGAGTATTAGGAAATGGAAACTGAGAATTATTATTAGGTCATAAGGGTGGGGCTCTTATAAATAGCATTAGTTCCTTAATCAAAGAGTTCCAGAGAACTCCCTCCTCTCTTCCATCCTGCAAGAACACAAGAAACCTCGCACCCAGATGTGGGTGTTCAGGCTGAGATACTGATCTTTGACTTCCAGCCGCTAGAACTATGAGATACACAGCTCTGTTTAGTAACCCACAACAAACCTCTGGGAGGCCCATTCATCTGGGAAGACAACAGGGCACTAAGGTCTTACACCCCTTGCTTTGATGATGGAAGTGACAGAGTTGGCACCAAAACTGCAGCCTGCTTCACTCCTTGGCTTGTTAGGGACTGAAGCAGCAAGGACCTTAAGGAGGGATATTGGACCCTCCTCAAGACAAGATGTCAATGAACATCATGGGGCTTAGGAAATATGTTTCCTACCCCTGTCAAGCCATTCTTCAACATCAATGAGGTGTTCTAGAGTTCAACACAATCCTGACACTATCTACCTGAGACAAGACTGATGACATGGAAGATGTCTTCTGGAGTGTTCCATGTAGCAGTCCTGTGAGGTGGCCGGGAAGTCACAGGTGTCTAAACTAGCTTACTACATAACACGTACATTTTTTTAAATGTCTTTATTGGGGGATTAATGATTCTAATCAACAGTAAAACATAGTAATTTGTATATGCATGACATTTCCCAGTTTTCCACATAACAGCTGGACCCAGTAGGTCCTCCTCTGCCATCATGTTCCAGGACCTGAACCCTCCCCCAATACCCCAAAGTCTTTTACTTTGGTGCAATACACCAACTCCAGTCCAAGTTCTGTTTGGTGTTTTCCCTTCTTATCTTGTTTTTCAATTTCTGCCTATGAGTGAGATCATCCCATATTCATCCTTTTGTTTTTGGTTTATCTCACTTAACATGATTCCTTCAAGCTCCATCCAAGATGAGTTGAAGAAGGTGAAATAATCATTTTTAACTGCTGAGTAGTATTCCATTGTGTATATAGACAACTTACTCAGCCACTCATGTGTTGTTGGACACCTGGTTTGCTTCCAGATTTTGGCTATTACAATTTGTGCTGCTATGAACATAGGTAGACACAAATATTTTTGAATGAATGTGTATATCCCCAGGAGAGTAATTGCAGGGTCACAGGTCCTAGCCTTCTGAGAGTTCTCCAGATTGCTCTCCACAACCACCTACATTGTTGTTATGCTTTTCTGACTTTCTCTGTCCTATGTCAATTATGCCAAAGTACTTGCAATGTCCAAAATGATTTTTTTTTTTTACTCCAGTGGGCAGGGGGAGACCCTGTTTTCAAGTCAACTAAGTCAACTACAAGTATGAATAATGGTCATAAAGAAAAACTAAAAAGAGAAGTGTTGGATAAATTCAGGGATAAAACATCAGATCTGGCAGTCACTAAATGCCCCTGAAACTTGATGAGGAGTCTCTGAAGGTGTTCAGAGAGTATTCCAGCAACAATTTATTTTAATTACTCTGATCCTCTATTTAGGGCATCATGACGGCCCCTAAAGGGTCACTTAATTTTTTTTTGCTTATGCTTAACTAAATCTGACATGGAAAATTACATTTTAAATAGTATTCATTAAATTGGGGACTTGCAAAGGTTCTGAGATGTATCCTTCTAAAAGAGCAAAGGTCTGTGAGTCTGTATCATTAAATTCTTACAATAGCTCTGTGGGATTAAGAGAGCCCTGCTCACCTTACATAAGAGGCTTTGAAGGGAAAACTCTTTGCCAGGGAAGCTATTTGAAGGAGAGAGTTTGTCTTATTCCCCAGGAATAAGACACAGCAGACACTCAATATGTATCTCAGGGCTTCTCAGAGCATGGTCCCCAGCTAGTTGGCATCAGCATAGCTGAAGGTCCTGTTAGAAATGAATGTTCCCAGGCCCCAGCTTAGCTCTGCTGGCTCACACTCTGCAGAAGATTCTGATTTACACTCACACACTTGGACCCAGTGTTGAGTAGAGAGGAAATGGAGATGCCTGGAGTTTGCCTGGGAAAAGACAACAGGTTCAGGCTCCTCTGAGCTCTGAGGCCAAATTCAAAGAGAAGAAAGCCATGAGGGCTGGAGTCTTGTATGTAGAGTACACACATCACCATGCATGAGGTCCCAGGTTCAAATCCAGGTGCCCAAGTGCAGCTGTAGAAGCTTCAAGGGGCGTGGGGATATACAACATGATGGTTATGTAAAGAGACTCTCATGCCTGAGCCTCCAAAGTCCCAGGTTCAATCCCTTACACCACCATAAGCCAGAGCTGACTGGTGCTCTGGGAAAGGAACAAAAAAAGGAGGAGGAGGAGGAGCAGAAGGAGAAGGAGAAGAAGACAAAGGAGGAGAGGAGGAGGAAGAGAGAAGGAGAAGGAAGAGGAGGGGGAGAGGAGAAGGAGGAGAAAATAGGAAGAAGGAGAAGAAGAAAAGGAAGAAGACACAACTTTTAAGAGCAGTAGAGCAATGCTCTTGATGTCTCCTCTTTTCTAAGTCTCATTCTCCTTCTCTCTCTCTCTCTCACTTTCTATCAAAAAGGAAAATGGTCTCCAGGAACAGTGGAATCATGCAGGCACTGAGCCCCAGTAAAAGCCCTGGTGGCAAAATAAAAAGGAACGTGATGAGAAAGGGGGGGGGAGAGGAGGAGGAGGTATGCAGGTGCTAGGTGTCAAAGGAGAGAGAGAGAGAGAGGAGAAGAAGAAGGAGGAGGAGGAGGAGGAGGAGGTATGCAGGTGCTAGGTGTCAAAGGAGAGAGAGAGAGAGAGAGAGAGAGGAGAAGAAGGAGGAGGAGGAGGAGGAGGAGGAGGAGGTATGCAGGTGCTAGGTGTTAAAGGGCTAGGATAGAAACCTCTCAGGACCCCGGGGTCCAGATCTTAAAGGAGTCTCCCACCCTCTAGCCAGAGTTGACAGGATAAACATCCATCCCCTACACTCACAGTTCCCCATCTCCCTCAGCAGTGTAACTAGAGTCCCTTCTCTGACATGAACACAATTAGCCAACTTCCCGTTTTTCTTCCTTCCTCCCTAGCCTCCCACAGCTCAGGCCACCTGAGGAAAAGAAATTTCATCTTGCACAAAGCCAGATTTATCTTTGTTCTCAGCGCAACAATGCAATGAAAGCCCAAATGATTTTTCCACATTTGATAGCACTTAGCAGCTTTTCATCAGTGCTAGAATAAAGAGGAGAACCATTCTCCTCGTTTCTGTTTACGGCAGCGATACAGCTGAATGAAAAACAATTTAAATCTATAAACTACAGAGATTTCTTTCTTTCTTTTCTTTTCTTTCTTTTTTTTTTTTTTGACATGAGACAAGCACCAAACATTTCAGTCACTTATCTGAAATTGCTGCTTGTCTGAGATGAAAGGGGCTTAAGAGATCATTTGTCCATTATAAGGTGAGGTTTCCTTGAAAGTGTTGTGAGAGGGCACTGGCTCACCATGTAGAGCACAGGTGTTCAAAGACCTGGGATCAAACCCCGAGACACCAGCTGCAGAAGGGCAGCTTCCAGAGCAATGAAGCAGGGCTACAGGTATGTCTCTCACCTCCTCTCTTCCTCCCTCTATATGAGATGAAGAAGAAAAAAAATGACCACAGGGCCAGACAGAGGCACACTAGGTTAAGCATGTATAGTACAAAGCACAAAGACTGGTGTTAGGATCTGTGTTCGAGCCCCCATTCCCCACCTGTAGGGGAGGACACTTCACTTGTGGTGAAGCAGGTATGCAGGTGTCTGTCTTTCTCTCTCCCTCTATACCTCCTCCTCTCGGTTTCTCTCTGTCTTATCCAATAAAATGGAGAAAAAAATGCCTGCCCGGAGTAGAGGAGTAGCAGGCACCAAGCCCCAATAATAACCCTGGAGGTAGAAAAAGAAAAAAAGAAAACCACCAGAAATGATGAAGTCATCATATAAGCAGTGAGCCCTGGCAATAATCCTGGAGCCAAAATATAAAATTAAATCAAGTGAAGTAAATATTGTGTAGAGTGGGCTAGAGGGGTCCTGATTTCTACCTCCTGCTTCGTTTGTATCAGAGTAATGCCCTAGTTCTTCTCTTTTTTCTTATCAATAAAATTTTTTTTAAAAAGCCATATTGTGTGTGCGTGCATTTTAGTGTCCTTCGAGAAAATACATGCAATTTTTATACCCAACTCAGACTTTCAATGGTGGTATTGTCTGAAATTAAAAAAAAAAGTCATTAGTAAGTAAAAACCCAAAGCGAGGTGGTTTCTAAAGTCACTAGGGGCTGGGTGATGATGCATCTTGTAGGGTGCACACATTGCCATGCACAAGGACCCTGGTTCAAGTCCTCCAGTCCCCACCTGCAGTGGTGAAGCAGGGCTGCAAGTCTATCTTCTTCTCTACCTCCCCTGTCTCTCTCAATTTATCTTTGTCTCTATGCAAAATTTATAAATAAGATATTTAAAAAAGAAAGGCAGAGGATGAACGAAGGAAGGAAGGGAGGGAGGAAGAGAGGGAGGGAGGGAGCAAAAGCCCAGATGCAAAACCTGTGGAAGTGATACATGTGATCTGGTAGTTAGTTCATCATTGTTCCATCCCAGAAATTTCCAGTGGAGAGAAAGTTCCTGGAAGAGATACTTAGGAGCTTGTGGAAGGGAACACAAGAGTTGAGGAGGGACCCAGTATCCCACTGCAGTCATTACTGCCTCTCAGTCTGAAAGATCAAGAAATCTAGGGATGGAAATTGTGTGACCCTGGTGGTTGCTTCCAGCTGGCCTGGCAAGAGGCAAGAGCAATCACCAACAGACAGCTCACCCTTGCCTCCTAGAGCTTCAAAACCAGGTGGAGCAGAAGCCAAAACTAGAAAGGAGGACAGAGAGCCAGCAAAGATCAATGGAGCAAGGCAGTCTCCAGATCCCAACAGTACAAATGGTGGGCTTGGGTGTCAGGAAAGTGTCACTCTAAACCCTAGTTTCTTTCTTGGGAAGGGAGAGAGACAGAGAAGCACCTGCAACACTGCTTCACCACTCGCAAAGCTTTCCCTCTGCAGATGGAACTCAGGTCTCAAACCAGGATCCTTGTGCACTGTAACATGTGCATTCAACCAGGTGCATAGCCATCCAGCCCCAAGAAAGGCATATTCAGGCCTGTTTCACTGCTCATGACACTCTTTTTTAAAAAAAATTTTTAAAGATATGTATTAGATAAAGACGGAGGGGCACCTGCAGCACTGCTTCAATGCTCATGACCCCCAAACACACATACACACACACACTCACACACACACAAACAGGTGAGGAGCTGGGGCTTGAACCTGGGTCCTTGCACATTGTAACATGTGCCCTCACCAGTGAATGCCATCCCTGGGCCCCTAAAGTCTCTTCTCTCACCCAGTTTGCTGGACTGTCTTTCAGCTCCACAAAAATTACCATCATTGCTCTTCCATTGCTTTCTATCTGCACAGTACAATTATTACTTTTCTACTGCACCCCCATCTAAACAGGGTTTCCTAGTTTCCACTACATTCTAACATCATGAAAGGCAGAGATGATTCAATTCAGTGTGTTGAAAGAGCATTACCTAACTGATTTTAAATGTTTTCTCCCAGCTGTAATTTCACAAATACTGCTAGAGACAAAAAAAAAAAAAAAAAGACTCACTATTGGGATAAAAGTCAGTGTATACTTGAATTTACCCAGTGCTTGAAAATGTATAAAATTTCTCCCCACACTTTTCTGTGTGTGTGTGTGTGTGTGTGTGTGTGTTTAAATCCTAACTGAACTCAAAGTGTGTGTGTGGGGGGGGGCTCTGTACTACAGATAATCAAATTAAGAAGCTCCCAAAGTAGAGCCAGATCTGGAAATAAGGTCTCCAGTCTTTTTTTTTTTCTTCTTCTTCCTGTTTTTGTCTTTATTGGGCAGATTAATGGTTTACAACTGACATTAAAATACAATAGTTTGTACTCGTGTAACATTTTTCAGTTTTCTGTAGAACGATTCAACACCCTCTAGGTCCTCCTCTGCCATCATGTTCTAGAATCTGAACCCTCCCTTTACCCCCAGAGTCTTTTACTTCAGTGCAATATACCAAATACAGTTCAAGTTCTGCTTTGTGTTTTCTTATTTGTCAACTTCCTTTTTTAAAAAAATATTAATAATTTGATAATGATTGACAAGATTGTGGGATAAGAGGGATATAGTTCCACACAATTCCCACCACCAGAGTGCCATCCCCTCCGTTAGAAGGTTCCCTATCCTTTATTCCTCTGGGAGTATGGACCAAAGATCTCTAAGGGGTGCAGAAGTTAGGAGATCTGGCTTCTGTAATTGCTTGTGTAATATTCTCTTCCTCCTCCTCTTCCTCCTCCTCCTCCTCCTCCTCCTCCTCTGTATCTGTTGTCTTCTTTTTAGAGACAGAGAGAAATGAAGAAGGAAAGGTGATAGAGAGAGACTGATCTACAGCCCTGCTTCACTGCTCTTGAAGCTTTTCACCCCTTGCATGTGAGGACCAGGGCCTTGAACCCAGGTCCTTGTGAGTGGTCACCTGTGCAACTGTCTGATGCACCTTTGCCTGCCCTCAAGCTCTCCAGGCTTACAGCTTCAGTGTACTTACTGTCTGTGGAGTAAATCACTTGGGATGTTGTATTATTGTAACTTGGCCAACTTGGCAAGGGTGGAGTTTTGAATCTCTGTCATAGAAGGCAGCTTGCCCAGCCCGCCGCCACCGCCGCCACCAGCGCTGCAGCCAAGTGAGAAGCAATTTCCAGCCCCAGCGCGCTCAAACACGCCTGCTGCGGGTCTGCTCATGCTCCCTGGTACAGAGGCGAAACGCTGGCCTTCCGTAGGACACCTTCGCACAAAGGTGGGGAAAATCATCCCTGATTCTCCCTGATCACAGCATTCTCCAACTCAACCGGGATGATTGACACGGCCAGGGGATGAATGCCTGGATTGTGCGCCGCCCCCTGCCCCCCCCCCCCCGCCCCGCCGCCCCCAACCACATTCAAGCAGCAGCCCATCCAGGGGGCAGCGGCTCTGCCCTTCCTTTAAGCTTACAGGATGGAGAGGAAGATTCCAGATTGGTCACAGGCAAGGCATCCCAGAGATCACAGTTCCCTTTGTGTTCCCAGGAAATCCTTCATCAAAGCCCCTAAATCCCTTCTCTTCTCTTCTCTAAGCCTTCATGTTGTTCTGGCCTGTGGGAAGACAGAAACAGCTGGCTATGGCTGGGAGACACAGCAGCCGCCTCTGGAATCTGCACACTGCGGGGGTTCCCCTGTCAGACACCAGGGGGGTGGGAGATGTCACAGGCAGAGAAAGCAAGAAAGCCTCCCTCCTGGGGGAGGGTCACTCCCACCACATCCCAGACTCTCATGGGCTACTCATCCCACCCCAGTGCACAGGCCCCCAGACAGAAGAAACATACAAGAAACGGAAGCCCTCTGCCACACACTGTCTCTTCCAGCCCTCTCCTCCTGGCTCTTTATGTCTTCTTGGGAGGGTCATACTTTGGTCAGAACTGAGGCTTCCAGGCTGGTGAAATAGCTCACCTGGAGAGTGCTCTGCTTTGCCATGTGCACAACTCACCTGGGGTCAAGCCCAGCCTCCACCAGTTGAAGGAAGTTCCAGAGATGTCGTCTCTTTCACTCCCTCTCTCTGATTTCTCTGTCTCTATCCATAACAAACAAACTGAAGTTTCCCTGCTTGCCACTGTACTGCTGTCTTCTCTATTCCCTTGCTCATAGTCAGGGTCTCTGTAGATGGATGGCTTTGTAGTTCTCCCTCTCCTAACTCCTTGTGCTTTTCCACCATGTAGAATGGCGGTGAGAAGTGGATCTTTTAAAAATGTTAGGTATTTATTTATTTATTTATTTTTTTGGATAGAGACTGAGAGAAATCAAGAGGAAAAGGGGAGAAAAGGAGAGAGAAAGAGAGACATCTGCAACCCTGTTTCATGGCTCGTGAATCTTTTCCCCTGAAAGTAGGAGCCAGGGGCTTGAACCTGGAGATAGAGAAAGAAAGAAAGAAAGAAAGAAAGAAAGAAAGAAAGAAAGAAAGAGATAGAGAGAGAGAGACCCACAGCCCTGCTTCATGGTTCATGAGTCTTCTCCCCTGAAAGCAGGAACCAGGGGCTTGAGCCTGAGTCCTCACATAATGCACTCCACGAACTTTACAACCACTCACGCCCAAGTCGTTATCATTTTTCCTGCCAACATACATTCATCCTCTAGGTCAGGTTCACCCACAGTTCACCAGACAGTTTGGAGTAACTTAGTCTTTCCTTCTACTCCACTTTTAAGGGCACAGAAGACAGAGTGTCTTTTGCAAAGGTTGCATGTTTCCAAAAAAAAAAAAAAGACTCATTGCACATTGAAATTCTTCTCATTGCTGAGAGGCACTTGAAAGGAAAAAAAAAAAGCTGTCTGCTTTGCATTAGCAAATAAAAATGCTTTCAAGATGCTGAGAAGCATGGGGAAGGAAAGAACAAGGTCGAAAATGCAAGCCCCATAGCCCCACCAACCCATCAGGGGTTACTGGTAACAAGTGAGGGATAGCCCCAGGGCACATCCTCTCAACTGGGCTCATTTCCCCAGGTTGGGGCTAAAGGACACACAGTCTCATCTCTGGCTTCTTACCAGGGGTGGGAAAGTGCCAAGCTGACATGAGTCACTGAGTAGCTACCAAGGGTCCTGGGGCCACTGCTCACCTGGGCCCACAGAGCCTGCTGGTCAGTTCCCCTTTCCCCCACCCACCAAGATACATGGAAACAATTATTCCAGTGCCAGAGCCATCCATCCTGGCACTGTCTCATTCATATAGAATTAAGGACTTTGGGCCAGGTAGTGGTGCACCTGCTTGAGCACACATATTACTATGCTCATGGACTTGGGTTCAAGTCCCCAGTCCCAATCTATAAAAAATATCTGGAAAGCTTTGTGATAGGTGAAGCACAGTTGCAGGTATCTCTCTGTCTCTCTACTTCTCTATCTCCCCTTTCCCTCTCAATTTCTGGTTGTCTCTGTCCACTAAATTAATTAATTAATTAATTAATTAATTAATTAAAAAATAGAATTAAAGCTTTCTTTCGGAAAGGAGGATCATTCCAGAAAGGAAGGACATGGCATCTGGCTTTGATTTTTTTTTACCCCTGTAGCACTAGCCCGGAACATACGGTTTCCTTCAGGGGCTCACACTCATTCCTTGAGTAGGGATACCATTAAGAAGACAAGGGGAAACCTTGAATTTCCCAGGAGAATCACTCGCTAGCTTCTTCAAGCATTGTTTGGATGGACTAGAAGGACTGTTTTGCAAAGAATTATCTACACAGTCAGAAAGAGAATAGTTCCCATTGCACCAGTCCTGGGTGTTCCCAGGGAGGTGGGTACTGAACTAAGTGCTCTTGACTCCTGATTCTACTGTAACCTTCTAATTACTCCTTTTCCTCCCGCTCCTCTTCCTATTTCTCTTCTCCCCTTCCTTCCACTCCTCATCCTTTTCCTTCTCCCTCTCCTCTTTCTCCTTTTCCTCCTCCTATTCCTCCTCCTCTCTTTCCTCAACCTCCCCCTCCTCTTTCTCCTCCAGTGCTCTTTCATAGCACTGAAGCTCCCCTCAACACTATGGGGGCCAGATTCAAACTGGGCTGTCGCACTAGCCAAATGAACTATTCCACCCTCCCTCCCACAAATGACTTTAAACTTCCCAACACCCCTGCACCATGACTATTTTATGGAAAAGCAACAGGAAGGAGGTGTACAGTCAATACCTATCAGGACAGGCTTAGGTATGAGGGGTAGGGCTCAGCCCTTGAGATCAGCCGGTAAGGCAGAGAGGAGGCAGGCACTGAGACCCCCGGGGCTTAAAGGGGGAACTGATGAGCCCACCAGCCTTGGGGCCATGCCAGCAAGCTCTGATCTCACTCAGTGGACATAAGGGACCTTCAGGGAGCAGTGGCTCATACCTGTGAGTTGAAAGCAGCCCCCCATGTGCAACAAGGAGAACTGAGGCTCTGAGGCACCTGCTCTGTTTCACAGCCACTTGAAACCACCATTCAGGCTACAGGTTGTAGGTGCAGGGTTTGAACTTGCCTCACAGGGTAGGAGGAGAGCCCAGACAGACACTGGGGTGGACTGTGGGTCCCACTCGTGACTTGTGGTGCAGAAGTCAGGACACACAGACACAAGGGACCAGACAGGAGCTGAACCACCAAAATCAAAGGGGCAGTGGTGCACCCAGTTGAGCCCATGTT
Source organism: Erinaceus europaeus (assembly GCF_950295315.1). NCBI lineage: Eukaryota > Metazoa > Chordata > Mammalia > Eulipotyphla > Erinaceidae > Erinaceus > Erinaceus europaeus. The sequence goes on from NC_080176.1 coordinate 30,094,030, forward strand.
ACTGTGCACACAGACCCAGGTTTAAGCCCTGGTCCCCACCTGCAGGGGCAAAATATCATGAGCAGTGAAGCAGGGCTACAGTTGTCTCTCTTTTGCTTTCTCCTTCTCTATCTCGCCCTCTCAGTTTCTCTCTGTCTTATCAAAGAGAAAGGGGAAAAAAATCAAAAGAGCCCATTGGTACAGGGTAGGACTTGCATGCCTGAGGTCCCTGGTTCAATCCCTGGCACTACCTCTACCAGAAATGAGTGGTGCTCTGCTCTCTCTCTCTTTCTTATCCCCTCTTTCTCCCTCCCTCTCTCTCAACAAGTAAAAAATAAAAAGCTGTACAAATCAAAAGGATCAACTAGCCAGCAAGACACCACACCCTAGGGAGGAAGAAAGGAAAGAAGGAAGGAAGGACAGTCCACTATGCTATTCCAGGAATTCTTTTCCAGGGGACTCCACATGTTGGGGTTCTGCACATCAATGCTCAGCCTCCCCCAAAGCTCACCCCTTTGGAGGTGGGAGAGGCAACTCATTTTTCTAAAAATTTATTTATTTAAAATGGACAACAATACCATTACTTTTTTTAAAAAGATATTATTTATTTATTAATGAGAAAAATAGGAGGAGAGAGAGAGAGAGAACCAGACATCACTGTGGCGCATGTGCTGCAAAGGATCAAACTCGGGACCTCATGCTTCAGAGTTCAATGTTTTATCCACTGTACCACCACCCAGACCACTCTATTTATTTATTTATTTATTTATTTATTTATTTACTTATGATAGAAATCGAGAGGAAAGGATAATGAGAAGGAGGGAGAGAGAGAGAGAGAAAGAAAGAAAGAGAGACCTGCAACACTGCTTCACTGTTCATAAAGCTTCCCTGTGGCAGGTAGGGGACCTGGGGCTTGAACTTAGGTCCTTGCATGTTGTAACATGTTCTCTACAGGGTATGCCAGTATCTGGTCTCTAGCTTACTCTTTGTTTCCTGCAATGCCATCATTCCCATGTGGGCCAGGAGAGTGTTTTCCCAAGGCCTGACTTCACTCACTCAAGACCCTTCTCAGAAGGCTGACAAGGTGCACAGACCCAGAACATGTGTCCCAGAGACAGAGACACAGGGAGAAGTGATCCCTGCAGCCTCTAGCCCTGGGAACGTAGTGTGTCAGCTGTGTTCTAAAGGGAATATTGTCCCCCTTTGTGGTTTTGAAGCAGGCCTTGGCTACAAGTGCGTGTTTCTTCACAAGATTCCAAGGAAACGGGGCATCTGACCAGATGGTTTGATAAAGCCTGTGATAACAGAGCAATAGGTGATCGACTGTCAAATAATTGGCCTTTGTGAAAAAAAAAAAAAAACTGTTAGGTGCATCGATCACCAGAACCACAGGACGGCTCATTGCACCATGTGCTGGAGTTTCTAAAGATCTTTCACCACCCCGGGCGGGTCAAGGTCTTCACTGTGAATTAGGATTCTAACCCCCACCCACCTTAGACTCCTCTCTCTGCCTCTGGTCTCCTCTCCCTAGAGTCTTCTTCTTCTATTGCCTCCTCTCTCTCTGGTTTTTTTTTTTTTTTTCAATCTATGTAAGGGCTCAGAGAGATGGCTCACCTGTCACCTGGCCATGTGTGAGCAGCCCAGGTTGCTGCCCTGGCTACACATGGGAGGTGCTGTGGTGCTGGAGAGAACTCTGTGGCTGTGGTGTCTCTTCTTCTCTTTGCCCATGTCTGTGTGTGTGTGTGTACTCACACTTATGTGTATCTGATTGAAGAAAGTAGCCCCAGCCTGGAGCAGTGAAATTTCACACACACACACACACACACACACACACACACACACACACACATTTTTTTCTGCAAAAAATAATTAACCATTAATAAATTATTTGTGGGGTTTTTTGTTTGTTTTTTTACATTTCTTTATTGGGGAATTAATGTTTTACATTTGACAGTAAATACAATAGTTTGTACATGCATAACATTTCCCAGTTTTCCATATAACAATACAACCCCCACTAGGTCCTCTGTCATCCTTTTTGGACCTGTATTCTCACCCCACTCCTACCCCAGAGCCTTTTACTTTGGTGCAATATGCCAATTCCAGTTCAAGTTCTACTTATGCTTTCTCTTCTGATCTTGTTTTTCAACTTCTGCCTGAGAGTGAGATCATCCCATATTCATCCTTCTCTTTCTGACTTATTTTACTTTACATGAATTAATAAAAGATTTGTTGTGATTTACATATTTGATGTTTTATTATAACATTTTACTGTTGGATAGAGACAGAAAAATTGAGAGGGGATGGGGAAATAGAAAGGGACAGAGAAAAACCTGCAGCCCTGCTTCACCACTTGTGAAGCTTCCTCCTCATGTGCGTGGGGACCTAAGCCTTGAACCTGGGTCCTTGTGCATTATGATGTGTATGTTTTACTAGGTCCTCCACCGCCTGGCCCCCTGATTTACATATTTGTATCAGTTGTCCTCATTATACTTTTTAAATTTTTTTATTTATAAAACGGAAGTATTGAGAAGACTATAGGATAAGAGGGGTACAATTCCACACAATTCCCACCACCAGAACTCCATATCCTATTCCCTCCCTTGAAAGCTTTCCTATTCTTTATCCCTCTGGGAGTATGGACCCAGGATCATTGTGGAATGCAGAAGAGGGATGGTCTAGCTTCTGTAATTGCATTAGTCGCATCTCCACTGGGCATGGGCATATCTTTCCCTAGTGGGTAGGGGTCTGGGAAGGTGGGATTCCAGGACACATTGGTGGGGTCATCTGCCCAGGGAAGTCAAATTGGCATCATGGTAGCATCTGGAACCTGGTGACTGAAAAATAGTTAAGATAATAGAGCAGAGCAAATTGTTGACTAATCATGAACCTAAAGGCAAGAATATTGCAGATGAAGATTTGGGGTCTCCATTTTGGAAAAAGTTAGTAAGTCTATTTTAGATATATTCCAAGGGGCCCATGGCTTTACTAGTTTTTGCCTGAACCTGACATCTAATATGCAGGTAGATCCAAATTATTGTCTGGGGAGATGGTGTCATAGTTGGGAAAATGACTATAAAGCTGAATCAGGGAAGAGAGTAGCTCCTAAATATGGAGAAAGTATATAAATTTGTTAACTGTAAAACCCATCGATTTGATCTGAGACCCATATTTGTCTCAGGAGCCTATGTAACCTCTGCATCCCTGTAGTTATGGCTAGGTTCTGTGGTTACGGCTAGGTTCTGTGGTTACGGCTAGGAACATTCCAGGCTGCACATTTCAGGACCCATCTTCCTCGGGTAGTAGAGTATGTTGCTCACCCTCCTTTCAGAGAATGGAATAGTCCCTACCATTGTTGATCCACATTGAGGGCAAGGTCCTATAGGGCTTATTATACTGTTTTATCTACTTTTTTATGAAAGAGGGAGACCAAAGCACTGCTCAGCATGGTGACCCCAAGGATTGAACCTGGGGCTCTGGGCATGCAAATCAGGTGCACTGCCTCTGCTCCTGGAGTCTGTCTCTATCTGCTTGTCTCAAGAAGCCTGCTTTGTCCTTTTCCTGCTCGACTTCCTCCCCTACTCCTACCCCTCTCCCTTCTTCTCAGCTTCTGCCTCATCATTCTCTCTAGTCAGCTGGCTTCTGCTTCTGAGATCAAGTTAGGGTACTGTCCTGCAGGAAGAAAAGTCTGCTCCCAGGTTCACTATGGAGTCAAGTCGTCACCTCCTCAAAGACAAACACTATTTATCATGGGTCAGACAGTGGTGCAACCAGCAGAGTGCACACCATTATCAGGAGCAAGGACCCAGGTTCAAGGCCCTGCAGGAGGGAAAGCTTCATGAGCATTGTTGCAGGTGTCTCTCTATATGTCTCTTTATCTATCTATCTATCTATCTATCTATCTATCTATCTATCTATCTCCCTTCCCTCTCAATTTCTCTCTGTCCTAGCAAATAAAATTAAAACTAAAAATATAAATGAATACATGGTTGACTGGAGTGGATTCCTAGTGCCAGCACTGAGCACCAGTGATAACCCTGGTGGCAATAAAAATAATTAAAAAATAAATAAGCCCTTTATTACTGAAGCTTTTCATGTCCCCAAAACACACACACATACACACAGGCATAGCATAGTTCCTTCATCACCCTTTCCCCCATATCCCTCTTTTCTCTTTCATCTCATTTGTGGGTCTTTGCCCACATATTCTCCTACCTCCACCCCTCCCCATGGCTCCCTACCTGCTCCTCCTTCCTAGAGCTAAAGTAGTGTTCCTCCTTTATCCACACTACCCTTTTTCATTTCAGTTTCCTGGAACACACCCCTGCCCCTGACAGAACAAAACTCTCTTCCCCAGGTGGAAACATGGCCTCTCTTCCCCTCCCACCCCTCTCCCCCAAACCATGCTCCAGATTCTCCTAGCTGGCTCAGAAGAGAGCAGAACCCAGCTAGGGGACTGTGGGCTGTGGGAAGCCTCTGCCCTCTGCAACCTCTGGTGCCTTGGATTTTACTCTTGAGAGACAGCAAAATACCAGAGTTTCCCAAAGGGCTGTGCGCTCCCCACCCTTCCCCAGGCTGCTGGATTCTCAGCTCCTGTTTCCCCACCAGCCTGGAAAGCTACCTTCTCCCTACTTGCAAGGGACTCTGCACACACAGACACACACACACACCACACACACACACCACACACATACACACACATACACACACACCACACACACACCACACACACACACCACACACACACACCACACACATACACACACACACACACCACACACACACACACACACACACATACCACACACACACACACATACACACACACACACACACACACTGGCATGCTCACACTCCCACAAGCATCACACACACACACATGCTGAGGTCTAGACTCAGCCCCCAGGATGCTGGCTCCAGGGATTCCCTCAGACTCCCCAGAAAAGTGGCCCTGGAGTCTAGAAAAGTCTCTTTTCTCATCCCTGGAACTACCTTCTCCCTACTTGCAAGGGACTCTGCACACACAGACACACACACACACACACACACCACACACACCACACACACCCCACACACATACACACTCACCACACACACACCACACACACACACCCCACACACACACTACACACACACACACACCACACACACAGACACACACCACACACACACACCACACACACATACACACACACCACACACACACCACACACACACACACACACACCACACACACATACACACACATACACACACACCACACACACACACACCACACACACATACACACACATACACACACATACACACACACCACACACACACACACACACACACCACACACACACACACACACACACACACACACACACACTGGCATGCTCACACTCCCACAAGCATCACACACACACACACATGCTGAGGTCTAGACTCAGCCCCCAGGATGCTGGCTCCAGGGATTCCCTCAGACTCCCCAGGAAAGTGGCCCTGGAGTCTAGAAAAGTCTCTTTTCTCATCCCTGGAACTAGAGGTTGATCCTCAACTACCTGCATCCTCAGGCCAGTTCTAGAGGAAGAGGAGGACTCCAAATCACAGCCTGGTCACCTCCTCTTTCCTGCGGCTTTACACCCCCACCCCCATCCAACCCACAGGACAGTCCTCAGAGCCCTAGCAACTCTCAAGCCCAGCTGTGTGCTCCAGATGTGATGTGTGTATTAACTTGTCCTTCAAGAAAATGGATATTGAAAGGCCGGGTATTGGCTTACCTAGTTGAAAGCACATGTTACCAAGTACAGGGACCTGGGTTCAAGTCCCCAGTCCCCACATGTAGGAGAGAAGCTTCACAGAGTGGTGAAGCAGTACTGCAGGTGTCTCTATCTGTCTCTCTCTCTCTCCGTCTCCCCCTCCTTATCTCTCCCTATCTTTCTCTTCCCTCTCAATATCTTTCTGTTTCTCTCCTCAAAATATTTTTAAGAATGGCTTTTGAACCAAAGAGAAAGGCAGGTGTACTGAGGCAGCCAGCCCTGTACTGTCACCTCCCTTTGTCACCTCCCACCATCCTCTGAGTGACGAGAGGGGCAAAGTCCATCTGCAGACATGACAGAGGGCTCTAGGCCTGGCTGTGCCTGTCTCCCCTGCTGGCTGTGGAGAAACACAGATACCCTTCCAAGAATCATCTCTACTCAACAGACAGGCAGGGATAGCAAAATATAGGGAATTGGGTAGTAGCGCAACAGGTTAAGCGAGGGTGGTGCAAAGCACAAGGACCAGCATAAGGATCCCTGTTCGAGCCCCCAGCTCCCCACCTTCAGGGGGGTCGTTTCACAGGTCTGCGGGTGTCTTTCTCTCCCCCTGTTTTCCCCTCCTCTCTCCGTTTTTCGACATCATCAACAACAACAATAATAACTACAACAATAAAAACAACAACAACAACAAGGAATAGCAAAATATCTCACCAGGAGGGGACTCCAGCTTTGCTGCACATGTGACCCCCCCACCACTGCATTGGAGGCAGCTTTGGTGCTGTGGTGGCTTTTCTATCTCTCTGTCTTTGTCTCTTACTCAAGCCGATGAAACCCTGGTGATGACAATAAAAAAGAAAAGAAAGGGAAGGGGATGAAAGAGGAGAAGAGAGGGAAAAGAAGAGGAGAGGAGAAGAGAGGAGAGGAGAGGAGAGGAGAGGAGAGGAGAGGAGAGGAGAGGAGAGGAGAGGAGAGGAGAGGAGAGGAGAGGAGAGGCCAATGAGTGTCCATGTTGCCATGCACAAGGACCCAAGTTCAAGCCCCCAGGCTCCTGACCTACAAAAGTATTACAAGTGCTGCAGGTGCATCTTTTTTTATTTTTAATTTATATGCTTATTTATTTATTATTAATCTGTAAAATAGCAAGGGTTTAATTTCATAACATTCCCACCACCATAATTCTGAATTTCCAATCCCTCCATTGGAAACTACAGCAGTTTTGCTAAGGTTGTTGATATGGGTTGACTATTATTTCTACAATGATCTGTCTATATTTGTATATATTTTCCATTTTCATTTTTTAAGGTCTTGTCTTCTCTTCCTTTCCAAGCTACACATAGCCCTATTACTACATCCAAATGTCCCTCTTGTTTTCCTCTTCTTTCTCTAGGTCCTGATGGAATTGGAGTTCAGAGGCTCTGTTTTTTTCTTTGTCCTTTATTTTATTTATTTATTTAGTTATTTAGTTAGTTAGTTTTTAATTATAAAATGGGAACACTGACAAGACCATAGGATAAGAGGGGTTCAATTCCCGCCACTGGAAATCCATATCCCATTGCCTCCCCTGATGGCTTTCCTATTCTTTATCCCTCTGGGAGTATGGACCCAGGATCATTATGGGGTGCAGAAGGTGGAAGGTGTGGCTTCTGTAATTGCTTCCCGGCTGAACATGGGTGTTGACAGGTCCATTCATACTCCTATCCTGTCTTTCTCTTTCCCTAGTGGGGCAGGGCTCTGGGGAAACAGGACACATTGATGGGGTCATCTGCCCTGGGAATTCAGATTGGCATTATGGTATCATCTACAACTTGGTGACTGAAAAACAGTTATGACAGAAAGCAGAGAAAATTGTTGACTAACTGTGAACCTAAAGACTGGAATATTCTGGGTAAAGACCTGGGGTCTCCATTTTGGAAAAAGCTAGTAGGTCTATTTTAGGTATATTCCAAGGGGCCCATGACCCAACTAATTTCTGCCTGAGCCTGACATCTAATATCTAGGTGATTGTCATTCAGATCCCTCTTACCTTCTTCTTCCTATTACTTTTCCCCCACTAGGATCATGGATTAAAATTATTTTGGGGGCTGCAGGTGTCTCTCTATCTCAATCTCTCTCTCTATCCCCCTTCCCTCTCAATTTCTCTCTATCTTATCAATAAAACAAAAAAACATAACTGGTCGCTAGCAGGGATGGATTCATATGTAGTCATTCAGCTCTGACGATAACCCTAGTGGTATAATATTAATAATAATGATGATAATAATAATAATAATTCAGATCACGTCTAACTAGATGATCCTAACTTCCTCCTTTCTTTACTCAGCCTTTGCCAACTAGCAAAGACTACAGTGACTAGTCTCCACTCTGACCTCTAGATCCTCCTTCCAGATCTTTCTTTCCATCTCCACCCATCACAGCAGAAAACATCAGAGGGGAGATTGGTTCTGGAGAAGGACAGAGGGAGGAGGGAAAGATTCTGGTTGGGAAGACTCCTCCTCCAGTGCTAGCTCTCACAGGGTCAGGCCAGGGAGATCCCAGTCTCCCATGCAGGGAGGAGACTGCCTTACCCAACCCCCGAGGTCCTCCATCAGCCAGCCCACATCTGCTTACCCAGTCCAGTGGCTGTGGTTCCCAGTCCTCTGGCAAGTGCCATCTGTTTCCTGCGGAGACCCTGGCTGAGACAGATGTTGGAATAAATACTTTGAGATTGGCAGATTTAGAGCAATCCCGGACTTATTTCCCCAGTGACTTGAGATGTTTTATGGAAGGAATTGTTCGTAAACTCAGGAAGATTTCTATAAATGGAGAGCTGCAGAATCCCAGTTGGGGTGCCCTTCCCTGCCCCCTCCACACTTCCCCCCACCCGGTGCAAAAACATCCATATTAATCCTTGACCAAATAACCAATATTGATCATTTTATCAGTGCTCAAAAAAAAAATTGACCAATGGCCAAAGTTTGGCCCTATGTCCTAGTGAATCCATAAAACCATCTACCATGGGGTGCCAGGGTGTGGAACACTGCTAAAGAATACATAATACCCTACACAAGGACTCCGGTTTGAGTCCCCATCCCACCTGTAGGGGAGATTCCTCACAAGTAGTGAAGTTGGTCTGCAGGTGTCTCTTTTTTTCTCTCATTTTCTATCTCTCCCTCTCAATTTATCTCTGCCCTATCCAATAAAATAGAAAGGAAAAAAAACCATAACAGCTGGAAGTGGTGGGTTCATAATACCAGCACCTAACCCCAGAAATAACCCTAGTGGCAATAAAAAATATCAGCTATGACATGCATGGGGTCATGTGGTATATTTACTATTTTTTTTTGTTCAGTCATCTTATTGAAAAGCAAATGGTTGATAGTACAGTTGAGTTGTTGACACAAAGGGACAATCTCTCCTCTTCTCATGACAGGTGTCTGCAAAACACTTTCACCCTCAGGTTCTATTACAACATCATGCACCAGGAGCCCAATGTCCCTCCCCAAACATCTCCTTGCCCTCTTTCCCAGAGTTCCTTGACTTGGTGGAATGCACCAAACCCAGCCCAGATTTCACCAAGTGTTTTCCCTATATGACCTTGTATATTAAGTTTCACCTTAGAGCTATATTCATAGCAGCACAGTCAGTAGTAGCCTAACATGGAAATCAATTCAGGTGTCCAATGGCAGATAGGTATCTAAGAAAGATATGATGAATATCATAATTAATGGAATACTACTCCATTGGTGGGAGGGAATGAAATCATTTGCCTTGGGTGGAGTTTGAAGTAATCCTGAAAAGTGAGATAAGTCAATAAGAGAAAGTATATTAATGCTTGTGACTGACTTATTCAGAATTCAGTGCATTGAAGACACTGTCCTTTGGAGAATGCTCAGCCTTCTTAACTCCTAACCCCAACCCTAACCCTAACCCTAACCCTAACCCTAACCCTAACCCTAACCCTAACCCTAACCCTAACCCTAGCCCTAGCCCTAACATTAACCCTAACTCTGTCTGCTTATGCAATTACTCATGAAATAGAATTTGCCTTGTCTCCAGTTTTTGAAAATTATAAACAGAGCTGCTGTAAGCATTTGCACAGTTTTTGTTTGTCTTTTTGTGTTTTGTGTTTTGCCTCCAGGGTTATTGCCAGGTCTCAGTGCCAGCACTCCAAATCCACAGCTCCTGGTAACCATTTTTCTCCTTTTTCTTTTTTTTACTTTTTATATTCAGTAGGACAGAAAGAAATTGAAAGGAGAGGGTAAAATAGACACTTGAAGACTGGCTTCACAGCTAGTGAAACATCCTCTTCCTGCAGGTGGTGAGCAGGGCCTTGAACCAGGTTCTTGCACATAGTGCTATGTGTGCTTAACCAGGTGCACCACCACTCCCCCCACACACACACATACACACACAGGTGTTTATGTGAATCTGTTTCTTAACTTTTCTGGAACAAGCAAGGTGTGAGATTGTTGGGTCACATGACGCTTATCTATTTTATTTCATGGGGGATTGTCCCATGTGTGTCCTTTGCATGCCTACCAGTAACAGGTGAGATTGACAGTTTCCTCCCATTTGAGGTAGCCACATCATCAGTGATTTCCTTTATTTTTCCTCAGCCATTTTACTACTTTGCATCTCCCCACCAGCTAATGATCTTGGACATCTTTTTACATGCTTGCTTGTCTTCCATAGATCCCTCTTTGGAGGACCATCTGTTCACGTCTTTTACCCACTTTCTGATTGGCTTTGTTTGTTTTACTGCTGAGTTTCAAGAGTCCTTTCTATCTTCGGGATATCATTAGTCAGAGATGTGCTTTGCAAATATTTTTTCTGCCAGTCTGTGTATTGCCTTTTCATTCTCTTAACAGTACTTTTATAGAAAAAAATGAAACTATATTTATCAGGCTTCTTTTTTTTTCTTTTATGGATCATGCTTTGGTTTTAAATTAAGAACTCCTGTCCAAATAATACCACAAAAGTTGTCTGTCTCCTAAGGTTTCTTCTAAAGGTTGGATAGCTTTACATTTCTCTTTACATCAATCATCTCTCCTTTCTGTAAGATGCAACAGTTTGGCCAAGGTTAACTCCCCTCATGCAGCATTTTATCCCCTGCCATTTCTCCCCCTAGTCGCCTACTTTGGACTGAGACTTCTATCAGACTTGCTGGTATACCCTTTTGACACTTTAGACAATTTTACAGCAGCTTTCTTCCCTTCACGTTGCTGGTTTTTCATAGACTGACCCTGAGTAGTTCATAGACTTTACACACTGTTGCCCTGGGCATTAGATAAAAGGAAAGGGGGAGATGCTGGGAAATTGTGCCAATGCAGTCACATCTGCCATGTTGTCCCCTCAGGCTACTGCTAGTTCCCTGGAGAGTTGGGACATTCTCGGAGTGCCTGTTCTGTTGTGCCCTCAGGACATCTATATCCCTGCGATATCTGGAGTGCTCTGGTTACTCCTCCCCCTTCCCATTCTCATGAAAGCTACTCCTATAAAAACCCTTCGTTTTCCGCACCTCGCTCTCTTGCCGGCGCTCCACTCTGGTGTTCAGACGCAGGAAAGGTTACTGCGTGAGGCGGCCATTTTCTCTACCGCCATGTGGCCCAATCTGCTTCTCTAACACCCAACTCTGAGGTGCCAACGCGAATAAAGATTTGTGTTTCCTCTTCGCTCCCGATCCTCTCTCTCTCTTCTCTGTGGCCTGCGCACTACAACAGGAGTCTATTAAATGGTTTCTAAAAATCAATTGGCCATTTTAATATAAAACTTCTATGTTCTCCACAAATCTATATGCCTAGTATTTTATCAGTACCACACCATTTTGATTAGTGTAGCTTAATAGGAAGGCTTTACACTGAATAGTAAGTATGATTTCTTCCTCTTTGCTTTTTCAAAACTGGGTCATTTCTTCTGGATCCTGTCACTTTCCCTACAATTTAGAATATAATTACCTAGACCCAAAGCAACTTTGTCTGCCCTTTTTAAAAAAAAATTGCACTAAATCTACAGGCTATACAATTCAGCTATTAAAAATAGCAAATTCACCTTCTTCACCTCATCTTGGATGGAGCTTGAAGGAATCCTGTTACCTGATATAAGTCAGAAAGAGAAGAATGAATATGCGATGATCCCACTTACATACAGAGGTTGAGAAACAAAAGGGGAGACACAAAGCAGAACTTGGACTGAGGTCGGTGTATTTCACCAAGTAAAAGACTATGGAAGTTGTGGGGGGGGTTCTTTTCAGTTCCTGGTGCATGATGGTAGAGGAGGATCTAGATAGGGAGAGTGTTTTGCAGAAAACTGAGAAAGTTTACTCATGTACCAACAACTGTATTTACTCTTTACTATAAACCATTAATTCCCTCAATTAAAAAATTAAATCTACAGATCAGGGCAGGAAAGATTATCATAGCATGTCACTCCTTTCACTCTGATCTCATTCAATAGTTTTCTGTCATTTTTGTTAACATGCAAGTTCTTATATAATATATGTGTAAGCCCAATATGTCTATTTTGGGGAACCATTGCAAACTGTATCTGTTTGGTTTGCAATTGTTCCTTGCTAATGTGTTAAATGCAGCCTGGTTCTTTCTTAATCTTGACCTTGTTTCCTGTGACTGTGTGAAGCTCATTTATTAGCTCCCTTTATAGACGCCTTGGGATTTTCTCTGTAGAACACCGTGTTATCTGAAATAAAGACTGTTTTATTGCTTTCCAATTTGTATGCCTTTAATTTCTCTTCCTTGCCTTATTACACTGATGGGGACTTCCCGTAGGATAGTGAATAAGATTGATGAGGGTGGACATCCACACTTTCTTCCTGGGAGTGAGGGGAATATTTAGTCTCTTTCACAGTTAAGTATGATGTGTTGGCTGTCGTTTGTCATAGATGCAATTGACCTAATTAAGAAAACTCTTGATAGTCTTAGTTTGCTGAGAATTTCCATGATGCAATAGATCTTTTTGTTGGCTAGATCCTTTCCCTGCTTTGATTGATTAGCTGACAACAAAACATATATAAAAGTAAAAGATTGATATATTTTTGAGATTCCTGAAATTGGTTTGAAAAAAAAATAAATGAAGGGGGGGTATAGGTGGTGGCACATCCCATTGAGCAGTCATATGTTATCATGGGAAAGGACTTGGGTTCAAATCCTAGTTTTCACCTGCAGGAAGGAGGGGAGGCTTCAGGAACGGTGGAGCAGTGCTACAGCTCTTTCTCTTTCTCTCTCTCTCTCTCTTTTCCCTCTCTACCTCCCCCTTCCTTTTCAATTTCTCTTTGTCCTATCAAAATAAAATACAATAAAATAAAATGTAAAAAGAATACAGTCCTGACTACATAAGATAGTCTTTGAAAGCACCTATGTGTCTTCTGCCTCACCTCCTTGCTGGCAGCCTTGACATCTGCTGATGGCTCCTGGAGAAAGACATCATCGTCTTTCTCTACCTGCCCACCAGCCTCTCCTTTGAGCCTTGGTCAAGCGGAAGCACACTCACCAGGTGATGTGGCAAGTGGAGTAACTTTTTTCTCTTTTCCTTCTTTTCGTGTGGCTTTTTTCCCCCTTTTACTCATCAAACAGTTCTAGGTAAGATTCTTGGTTTCTGTCTCTTCCAGAAATAAAGTTGGTGTTTCATAAGTCTCTCTCTTTCTCTTTCTCTCTCTCTATCTCTCTGTCTCTCTCTCTTTCCCTCCAAAAGACCAGTGGTGTTCTACTCCAGAAAGGATGAGTGATATGTTGCTCTGAGCCTATGAGCAAAGACTCCACCAAGTTCTTCAGTGCTTCCATTTAGTTTCCTGAAACTGGCTTGTCTTTGATTGGTGGAATGTCAGACCACAGAGAACTGAACTTGAGCCCTGAGAGTGTAGTGGGTGGAAGGGACCATGTGGTTCAGCCTGATTCTCAGCTTTGATTTAGTCCCAGGGACCTGAGAAAAGCTTTCCCAGACCACTGGGAGAAGTGGAGCAAAATCTTCTTGCTGTCAGAGAGGACTTTCCCCTGCTCCTTCACTGAGCTGTTTACTTCACTCAGGTAACTTGTGGAAGGAGATGAGTGAGACTGTGGCAGAGAAACCTTGGGGGGTTGGGGTGCTGAATCTTAAGCTGTCATTCAAAACATTGGGCAGAGCTGTGTGCTGAGGGTTGATGAGCGGAACACCACATGGGAACTCTCCATGGGCACCCTGAAACTTTCTCTGCACCTCCTGGGATCTTTCCTAAGGAAACATACACACCTGCCCAAAGAGATCTGTGCACACCTATGTTCATAAGGGCACAAAATTCAATAGCCCAGCCTTGGAAGCAACCCAGGTGTTCAATGACAGATGAGTGACTAAGAAAATTGTGGTATATATACACAGTGGAATATTATTCTGTCATTAAGAATGATGATATCCAGGCAAATATTAATAAAGTCATGGGCTCCTTAGAACATACCTAAAATAGACTTGCTAGCTTCTTCCCACACACAGATCCCTAGTTTCACTTGCTCTGTTTCTACCTTTGAGTTCCTACTGCCACCTCTCCAGATTCAAAGGAGGTCTCGAAACTTTACATCAGGCTCAACCTGACGCTGTTGACTGGCTACGGAAGAAGGGCAAACGCTAGAAGAAGAAGCCAATTTGTCCTGCTTTATATCTCATTACCTTTCAGCCACCAAGCTGCAGATGCTATTATGATTCCATGCTGACTTCCCTGGGTAGACAACCTCACCAATATATCCTAGAATCTCACCCATCTAGAGCCCTACCCCACTAAGGAAAGATAGAGACAGGCTGGGGGTATGGATCCACCTGCCAATGCCTATGTCCAGTGGAGAAGCAATTGCATGAGCCAGAACTTCCACCTTCTGTATCCCACAAATAAATTTAGTCCATACTCTCAGGGGATAAAAAATAAGAAAGCTTCCAATGAAGAGGATAGGACACAGAACTCTGGTGGTGGGAACTGTGTAGAACTGTACCCCTGTTATCTTACAATCTTGTCGATCATTGTTAAATCACTATTTTAAAAAAAGAAGATTTGGGGGTCTGGTGGTAGTGCAGTGGGTTAAGTGCACATGGTGCAAAGCACACTGCCCAGCATAAGAATCCTGGTTCGAGCTCTCTGCTCCCCACCTGCAGGGGGGTTGCTTCATGAACAGCAAAGCAGGTCTGCAGGTGTCTATCTTTCTCTCCCCCTCTCTGTCTTCCACTTCTCTCTCAATTTCTCTCTGTCTATCCAACAACAATGACAGCAATAACAATAACAACAACAATAAACAGCAATGGCAACAAAAGTGAAAAAATGGTCCCCAGGAGCAGTGGATTAATAGTGCAGGCACTGAGCCCCAGCAATAACCCTGGAGACAGAAAAAGAAAAAAAAAAGATTTTACCCTGGGAAGGGGGAGAATGATTAAATCTTCTCCTTTGGCGGATCTTGAAGGAATCATGTTAAATGAGATAATCTTGAAGAGAGGGACAGATATGGGATGATCTCTCTTATATGTGGGACTTAAGAAACAAGGTCAGAAAAGGCAAACACAAAGTAAAATTTGAACAGGGTGTGGTATATTGGACCAAAGCAAAGGACTCTGGGGGAGGAGAGTAGGGAGGAAGCTGAAGTGGGGGCAGGCCTTAAGGTCCTGGTGCATGATGGTAGAAAAGGACTTAAGTTGAGGGTGAGAGTGTTTTGTAAGACACCTACCACAGGGAGTGGAGAAATTGTACCCATGTGCCAACAACCGTAATTTAAGCCATTTACACCCCCTCCTCAATAAAATGATTTTAAAAAATCAATCCTGTGCAAATAGAGACCAATCCAGCGAAAAATATCTGGGGGAGTCTCTATAACATAACAGATGGATCTGTTTTGCTAGATTTCTGGTCAAGGAGCTTGCAAATACTGGCTTCTGGGCAACGTAAAGTCTGCAGGAAGTTGGCTTATTGCACCAAAGTAAAAGACTCTGGGGTAGGGTTGGGGGGTGAGGTTCAGGTCCTGGAACATGATGGCAGAGGAGGACCCAGTGGGGATTGGATTGTTATGTGGAAACTGGGAAATGTTATACATGTACAAACTATTGTATTTACTGTCGACTGTAAACAATCCCCCAATAAAATTATTATTTTTAAAAGTGCCTGCAGGATGCATCACTATGGCCAGAAACAAGGTTCTGCTCTGTGGCTCTGACCCTACCCTGCTCCTTCTCTCTAGCTGGGCCCTGTCCTCAGTCAGCTCCCAAGATCAAGCCACAAGCTGTTTAACAAACCCCAGACCCTACTTATCATCAGAGCTGTCCCCATGTCTCTCTACACAGCACAATTTTGAATAAACTTGTCTTAAGTTCCACTCAGCTGTTTGGAAGCCTAGGAAGAAATGAATTTGGAAAGGGACTGAGTGTTCTTCAAAGGCTACTTCCCTCTGGCACCCTTGCCAGAGACTTGATCACAATTTATTGAGCTTTAATCGCAGAGGAAGCACAGAACTGGATGTGCTTGAGAATACAAAGCAAGCAACAAAGTGGTCAACCTTGAGAATGCTCACTCTTTCATAAAGATGGTTAGACCTGGGGAGAGAACTGGCAGCCCCAAGCTCTCACTCTTGGGCTCTGGTCAGGTCAGACTCCAGACCTGGTGGACTGATTATCAAGAAATCAGAGGCTCAAAGAAGAAGGGATAGCTCACCCAGTAGGATGGGGCAGATCCTGGCACCACATGGAGGACCATGGAGCTGGGAAAAGCTCCAGTGCTCTGGGATTTCACCCAGGAGCAGTGAAATCACTCACACTCAAGACTCCAGCATTGAAAAAATAAAAATAAGTGATGAAAGAAATAAAATGAGTAGGTGAAAACAAGCATCATGGTGTCAGTGCAAGGTGTGAAGGTGAGTACTGATTGACCACATGAACTGCCCACATCCTTCTTGGGTGGGAAAAGGAAGCATCACTTATAGGCAACAACAGCTGAGTGACTAAGAAATGTCATGGTGTGCGGTGTATGTACTCAGTGGAATACTACTCAACTGTTAAGAATGATGAAGTCACCTCCTTCCCCTCATCTTGGATGGAATTTGAAGGAATCACATTGAGGGAGATGAATACGGGATAATTTGACTCATAAGTGGAACTTAAGAAATAAGGTCAGAAAGGGGAAAAACACAGTAAACCTTGGATTGGTTTGGTGTATTAAACCAAAGCAAAGCACTCTAGGGAACGGAAGCAAGAAAGAGATATGGGGGATGGGGACAGGCTTTGGGATCCTGCTGTGTGATGGTGGAAGGAGGAGACCTAAGTTCTGGGTGAGAGTATTTTTCAGACAACTATCATAGGGGAGATGAGAAATTGTATCCTTGTGCTAACAACCGTGCTGTAAGCCATTAACCCTCCTCCAATAAAATGATAAAAATAAGTAAATATTTTTAAAAGCATCACTTGTAGAGAGAGAGAGATAGATAGATAGATAGATAGATAGATAGATAGATAGATAGATAGATAGATAGATACAGAAAGAGAGAGAGATAGAGAGAGGGAGAGAGAGTGAGAGAGAGAACGTCTTGTGCTAGCAAGAGAAGTAGAAGGATTTGCCATTTTTTTCAAGAGCACATCCTCAGCATTCTGTAACAGAGAGTATGCTGGTACCTTCCATGTTTGTGTGGGGTGGGGGGAGACCTGCCTTAATCACTATAATGACTGGAGGAGATTGGTAAACGCATCCATAATTCACAGGTAGAAAAGTAATATTCTGCGCAGAGAGCCTAGATCACAAAGCTGGAAAATGACCAAATTGGATTGTCAGCTTGCCTGATTCGGAGGCCTAACAGAACGTGCTGGAAGCAGAGACAGGGGAGATCTCCCAAGAAAGAGGATGTCACCAAACCAAAGTCCCCAGCTGACCCTCAGGGCAGTGATCTGGAGACAGAAGGGCAAAGTCATGGGTGAAGGTGACACACAGGCTGGAGCAGGGGCCACATGGGAGGCAAGCTTGGGGACAGAGAGGTGACATAGCATCACTGAGCTCATTGCAGATGCTTTGCAGGTCTCTTGATTTGGTATTTATCCCTGCTTTTTTTTTTTTTAAGCACTCTCTTTTTGATATGAAAGTCATGCTGACAAAACAAGATTGATTAAAGTTTCTAATTATCTGCCATCACAGCATGACCAGTGGCAAATGGAATGGCTTTTCTGGTTTCCTCCTGCAAAGGTGGTGGGGGAGGGACTCCCAGTGCATCCCACAAAGCTCTTCTGGGTTGCTCAAGTGCCAATTGCTCAGCTGAAAACTGCAAGTAGAGGTGCCTGCGTGAGTGTGTGAGTGTGTGTGTGTGTGTGTGTGTGTGTGTGTGTGTGTGTGTGTGTGTGTGAAAGGAACGGGAGGGGGGGTCAGATCAGAAAAGCTTTTTTTTTTTTTTTTTTTTTTTTTTAACTAGACCACTGCTCAGCTCTGGTTTATGGTGGTGCAGGACAAGGAACCTGTGACTTTAGAGCCTCAGGCATGACAGCCTCTTTGCATAACCACTATGTTATCTATACTCACCCAGAAAAACTATTCTTTCTAGCAAAGACAGTCCTCCAGGATCTAAAAGATATCTAGGGGGGCCTTTCAGTGCAGATGTACTATTATATAGCACATTTCTTCTTCCTGGTTTTTGAATTTCGGTGTCAGATAAAAGTGGATAATGGGGCCATGTGGTAGTGTACATGGTTGTGCAGACATTATAGTCTACAAGGTCTCGTGTTCAAGTCCCAGGACCCCAACCATGGGGAGAAGCTTCTGGAGTAGTGAAACTGGGCTGCACTCATCTCTCTTTCTTCCCATTCCCTCTCTATTTCTCTCTGTCTCTTTGCAAAATAAATAAATAAATAAATAAATAAAATATTTTTAAATGTATACTCAACAAACATATAGTAGGTATTATATCTGTCCTTCAGAGCACAGTTACTAAACCACTGTGCAATGTGAAATTCTATCTTAGTATTTTAGCTATGGCAACTCAATAGTGATTTAACACAAAGGTAACACATTTCTTTCTTTCTTTCTTTAATTTTTTTATATTTATTTATTTTACCTTTTGTTGCCCTTGTTGTTTATCATTGTTGTTGTTATTGCTGTCATTGTTGTTGGATAGGACAGAGAGAAATGGAGAGAGGCGGGGAAGATAGAGAGGAGGAGAGAAAGAGAGACACCTGCAGACCTGCTTCACCGCCTGTGAAGTGACTCCTTAACCTGCTGCACTAGCTATGCCTGACTCCCCTGCCCCCTGTTTTTCCTGTTTTATTTTTTAACTAGAGCAATACTCAGCTCTGGTTTATGGTGGTACTGAACCCAGGACCTCAGCAGCTCAAGCATGAAAGCCTTTTGCAGAACTACTATGCTGTTTCCCTGGCCCTGAAGAAATAAATGTATTCCTTATTCAAGCAGCTGTCCTATATAAGCTTGTCAGCAGCTTTCCACAAGATGGTTTATGGATCAAGACCCCTCCACTCTTTGAGTTTCCCCCAATCCAGATAATGAATGGGGAGAAAACATTGCCTTTTAAAACCTCTTTAACATGGAAATAGAATTTTAGGCAGGGTTGAAGACAAGAGCCAACTCACAATGTCCACCACTTCCACAATGTCAGCCACTTCCAGGTCAACCTCTCACCCCAGGAAGAGCAGGGGTAGTGCAGGGCATGCAGCCATCTTTCAGTGGTTGGGTCACATTCTTCTTTCTAAAACTTTTCTGCTAGAACCTAGACCTGGAGGTGCTTGGGTTGCCCTCCAAGTTATTACAGGCAACACCTCAAAGTTCCCACACACAGCAGCACCCATTTTAGATGGCAGCACCCTCCTCAAAGAGGGGCCTGAGGGTGGACGTGCTTGCACAGAAGGAAACTTCCCTCACTCTTAGTCTTAGCAGAATTCTGGGAAATGCCCCATAAATCTGGCATTAGTGATAACCATGTGACAGATGCTGGGTTCACTTGGCAGGATGAGTTTAAAATTTTCATAGAGCAGTTTTTTATTAGTGCCTTAAGACATTGTGAAACTGTGTTCTCTCATCTCTGGTTTGATGATTCCGTGTGCACTCAAGGGCTGACGAAAAGCAAAGGCAAGGGACCAGGTAACACACCCCACCTCGTCTTTGCATCCTGCTCTCAGTTAAGGGTCTCAGTGTGATGGCAGGACAGTGGCACAGTGGATAAGACGTCTGACTTTGGATCAGAAGAGGCTATGAATCTGCGTTTCAATCCCAGCCTCTTTAGGAGCCTCTTCAGAACATGCAGTGCCTTAATTTGTTATTTCTAAAAGTCTAGTCAATCTCCAAGGGCATCTTTTACAGAATCTAGTGAGTAAACTGGATCAAAGAATGAACATGGAGCATCAAAAATATGAAATACAGAGGGCAGGAGGCAGCTAAGCCTATAGAGCCTATGCTTTGACATATGAGACATGGATTCAAGCCCCAGCACCACAAGGAAACACCATGGATGCCACTGGGGAAGCTCAATAGATGGTGGAGCAGTGCTCTCTCTCTCTAAATATATAATGAAAGAAATATTATGTCAGGATGGCCATGTGATGGCCTCATACATGCAAAAGGCTAGCGTTCACTCCTCAGTGCCACAATAAAAGCATATGAGGTGTGGGGTCAGGCAGTGGCTCCCACAGCTGAGCACACACATCATCGTGTGGGAGGCCCTGGGTTCATACCCCTGGTCTCCACCTGCAGGGAGGAAGCTTCATGAGGGTTAGAGCAGTGCTGCAGGATTATCTTCTCTGTCTCTCTCTCCCTCCCTATCTCTCCCTCTCTCTCCCTCTGTCCGTCTCTCTCTCTCTCTCTCTCTCTCTCTCTCTCTCTCTCTCTCTCACACACA
The DNA here is from genome assembly GCF_950295315.1 of Erinaceus europaeus. Lineage (NCBI taxonomy): Eukaryota > Metazoa > Chordata > Mammalia > Eulipotyphla > Erinaceidae > Erinaceus > Erinaceus europaeus. The sequence continues at coordinate 30,114,566 of NC_080176.1, forward strand.
CACACACACACACACACACACTTACCCTGACTCTTACCAACTATAAAAATCATGACCAATGGGAGTCAGGCAGCAGAGCAATGGGTTAAGCGCATGTGGTGCAAAGCGCAAGGACCAGCATAAGGATCCCAGTTCAAGCCCCTGGCTCCCCACCTGCAGGGGAGTCGTTTCACAAATGGTGAAGCAGGTCTGCAGGTGTCTGTCTTTCTCTCCTCCTCTTTGTCTTCTCCTCCTCTCTCCATTTCTCTCTGTCCAGTCCAACAACAATAACATCAATAACAACAACAATAACTACAACAATAAAACAACAAGGGCAACAAAAGGGAATAAATAAATAAATAATCTATGAAAAATCATGACCATTGGGGGGGACAGATAGCATAATGGTTTGGTAATGAGACTCCCATGTCTGAGGCTTCAAAGTCCCAGGTTCAATCCCTTGCACCATCATAAGCCAGGGCTGAAGAGCAATCTGGTAAAAAACAAAAACCATAGCCACTGGGAATGGTGGAATCATGCAGGCACTGAGCTCCAATGATTCTACACACCACTCAAAACCATGTAGAGCATTGTTTTGCAAAGTCTTTGTGCTCCAGGTGTGACTTTTATTTATTTTTTTTGCCTCCAGGGTTATCACTGGGGCTCTGTGCCTTCTAGAAATCCACTGCTCCTGGTGGCCTTTATTTCTTTTTTTTTTTTTTCTATTTTTTCTTTTGTTGTTGGATAGTACAGAGAAAAATTTAGAGAGGATGGTAAGACAGAGATGGGAAGGGAAAGATAGACACTTGCAGACTTGCTCCTCCACTTTCAAAGCAATCCCCCTGCAGGTAGAAAACTGGCAACTTGAGAGATGAGTGGTAGCGAAGCAGGTTAAGCGCAGGTGGCGCAAGGTGCAAGCAAGGACCGGCTCCCCATCTTCAGGGGGTTCACTTCACAAACAATGAAGCAGGTCTGCAGGTGTCTATCTTTCTCTCCCCCTCTCTGTCTTCCCCTCCTCTCTCCATTTCTCTCTTCCCTATCTAGCAATGATGACATCAATAACAAGAATACTAACTACAACAATAAAAAAGGGGCAACAAAAGGGAAAATACATAAATAAATAAATAAATAAATAAATAAATAAATAAATAAAAGCTGGCTACTCTAACCAAGATCCTTGCACAGGTCCTTGCACTTCATACTATGTGCTCTTAACCAGGTGCACCACTGCCCCGGCCCCCTCAGGTGGACTTTTGCAGAGACAGAAAGACAGAGAGAGAGAAAGAAAGACACCACCGCACTGAAGCTTCCTCCAGAGCCAGGGGTTCAGTCTGGAACATGGTGAGATATCTTGCCAGCCCTATTTTGTATATTCTTAAGCCTTGAACAAGCAAAAGCAAGAAACAAACAAAAAAAAGTACAGATATTCCTGTACGATTTCCCCCTTGACATTCTATCTTACTTATATCGATAAGATTAACCCACAAGGATATGGTTCCTGTCTGTTCATTTTTTGTGTGGGCTTGATAATCCATTACAAGACTATAACCTCCATTATTTATCTGTCCTCCTGTGGACACATGTGCATTTGTGCATTTAGATCCAGACTTGTCACACTTGGACGGGTATTTGCTTCAGTTTCTCTGCTTCAGTTTAGCAATTGAAGGCTTTCACAGGCAGCTTGCCCACCCAAGGTCAGATATTGATGCTCCAGGGTAGGGCTCTAAAGTGGCCCTTGAGCCAGCAAAATCCACAGGCCAGATTACTTGTCAGAATGCAAATTACATCAATCTTAAGAGACTATGAAACTAGAAGGGGAGCCTTAAGGCTCATGGTCTGTATTATAACAAGTTTTCCCATTTCTTTTTAATGATTCCAAAGCTTGCTAACATCTAAGCACTACTATTCTAGTCCAGTATAATGAGGTCCCTTGTTTTGCATGTCTTATAACCCAAATTAAAATATCCAGAGCACTCACACCATTGAAACAGATAGAGAAACTCCCTCGACCCTACACACAACTATCCAAAAGCACTATAGGCATCATAATGAAATACACTGGAGGTCTAGCAAGCAACTTGGAAAATAGCAAAGCCGAATGCAAATTAATATCCCACACAGCCAATTTGTTTTCAACCCTTGTTTCTAAGTCATGACTCCTGTATCTACAGACAGAAGGCAGAGCACACAGAAAGCTAAGGCACCAAAGCATCTCAGCCTGGTGGAAGTATGTGAAAAAAAAAAAACACTCAAGAACATCCAAGGCATTAAATATATTTCTGAGTGAATCTTGGTGCCATCATCCATCCATCCATTATGTGTGCTCTAGATTGTATCTAAGATGTTTGGTTGACTTGAAATCCCAGGCTCTCTGTGTCCCTGTTTTCATCATCCATTGACATGACTCTGATTTTTATCTTTCTTTTTACTTTTTTAAAAAATTTTATTAGTAATTTAATAATGATGAACAAGATTGTAAGATAACAGGGGTACAATTCCATACAGTTCCCCCCACCAGAGTTCCATGGCCTATCACCTCCACTGGAAGTTTCCCTACTCTTTATCCTTCTGGGATCATGGACCCAGGGTCATTATAGGGTGCAGAAGGTGGAAGGTCTGGTTTATGCAATTGCTTCTCTGCTGGACATGGGCATTGGCAAGTTGATCTATACCCCCAGCCTTTTCTATCATTTCCTAGTGGGGTAGGGTTCTTGGGAGGTGAGGTTCCAAGACACATTGGTGAGGTAGTACTCTTGAGGTCAGGATGGCATCCCAGTAGTGCCTGTAACTTGGTGACTGAAGGGCAGTTAAGATATAAAGCAGGAAAAATGTTTAATACACAGGAACCCAAAAGTAGTGATAGAGTACATGAAATTAGGAGTCTTTATGTGGGAAGAAGCTAGGAAGTCTGTTTCAGGTATGTTCCATGAGGTCCATGACTTTATTAATTTTTGCCTGAGTCTGATAGCTAACATGCAGGTGGACTAAAAATGTTGTCTGGGAAGATGGTAACAGTGTTGAAAGTAGGTTTAGAAAGCTAGATATGGGCAGAGAGCAGCTCACAAGCATGAGGAAAGTATACAAGTACCATTAACTTATAAGCCCCATAGAACTGACCTAGGCCCCACATATATTTCTATTTAGCACTGGAGCCTGTTTGATCTCTGAGTCCCTGTCAGTCTGAGCTCATAGTCCATGGTCACAGCTCTTTGTTGATACGGTAGATTACATCGATTTATGAATTATGCTGATTCCCTTGTGAATGTTAAACCATCCTTATTTCCCAGGGGTGAGTCCCACTTGGTCTTGGTGAATTATTCTCTTGATATGTTGCTGGATTCAGTTTGCCAAGGGTTTGTTAAGGATCTTTCTTTGCAGCCTTGTTCATCAGGGATATAAGTCTCTAGTTTTCTTTTTTGGTAGATTACTTTCCTGTTTTAGAAATCAGAGTGATATTATTCTCAGAATTTTAAACTGTCCCTAAGACTTTATGAGAACTATGTTGGTGACCTTTGGGAGGATGGGGGCACAGAAATTTGGTGGTGGATGTAGTGTGAGACTATACACTGTGTTCATACCATTCTTAATCACAAATAAAAAAAAAATGGCTTGAACAACAAAAACAAAAAAGTCCCATGGTCTTGATACAAAAGGACACACACCAGGATGTGTGTTTAAGGCATGGCAGCTTTCTGGAGTGAGATGGGGTAGTAAGAAGAACAGGGTGAGAATCACTCACTCATCAGAAATCCAGGCCTATGAGACCGGGTAGACAGCATGAGGAGCCTGCAAAGGACTCTTCTGTGTTGGGGAATTATACAGATGCAGTCTTTGCCCTCAGGTTTTGCCACTCCCTGCTATATCCTTGCAGTGCCCTTTTCAACCAATCCTGTCCCGACACGTCACTCCTGGTTGTTGCCCTATAAAGCCCTCCCACTTCCGCTCTCTCTCTCTTGTTGGTGGTGAGGTAGCAGGGGACAGCCATTTTCGGCTGACTCCACGTGACCTGAACCATCTGTCTGACCCAACAATAAAGATTTGTGTTCCCTCTTTGCTCCGGATCTCTTCTCCGTGGCACAGCCCAAAACCTGGCTCCGCTGCCATTTCTCCCCCTAGTCACCTACTATGAACTGAGACTTCTATTAGAATTGCTGGTATACCCGCTGTATACTTTAGACAATTTTACAGCAGCTTCCTTCCTTTCACACTGCTGGTTTTTCATAGACTGACCCTGAGTAGTTCGTAGACTTTACAGACTGTTGCCTTGAGGACTATATAGTGCCAAATAACCCCTCTGCTTGGCAGGCCATACCCTCCCACCTACAGGTCCTGCCCATTGAGGCAGGAAACACCCCCTCATTACGAACCCTTGCCCTCCCCAGACAGGGAACGTTCCTTTACGCACCAATCCTTCCCTTGACATCACACTGGCTCTTACTACTCCCCTACTTGTCCCTTCCTGTTTTGTTATATCATTTAGGTTTATGCCCAAAAGGTTCCTGCTCACCCCTACACTACTATTCCTCTGTCATAGATAGTCTTTTACAGACGTTGAACCATCATAATGCGATGACTAGATAGAAAGATAGAGTAAGATGTAGATATATTGTGAGGAGATGGTTGAGCCTGGCAGAACTTAACCTACGAGATGAGTCCCTCCAGGTAAGTCTCTCTCTCCAAAGAGGAGTTGAGCACAGGGGGGACACATGAATCTCACAAGGCTGGCAACCATTTAAGCCTTCCCTCCCCCACAAAAACGTCCTACATCTTCCCACCTGAGCAAGGCATTCCTTAAAAACATTTAAGCCTGCTCCACTCTATATATTTCCTTACTGTGTCCATTAGATATAAAGGAAAAGGAGGAGATTTTGGGGAATTATACAGATGCAGTCTTTGCCCTCAAGTTTTGCCACTCCCTGCAATATCCTCACAGTGCCCTTTTCAACCAATCCTGTCCCGACACTCTCTCTCTCTTGCCCGGTGGTGAGGTAGCAGGAGACGGCCATTTTCGGCTGAATCCACGTGGCCTGAACCACCCATCTGACCCAACAATAAAGATTTGTGTTCTCTCTTTGCTCCGGATCTCTTCTCTCTCTTCTCCACTGTGCAGCCCAACACTTCTGCCTGAGGTTTTTCTGCTCTGAGGCCCCAAGTTCAATCCCTGGTGCTACCATCAGCCAAAGCTTTAGTGATGATCTAGCCTCACTTTCTCTCTCACTCACTAAAAAATGAATAGATTAAATTTAAAAAATGAAGCCAAGCATGGTCTCATGCCTAGTAGGTTTGGCATCAGCTCATCACAATTCAAGAAATCAGCTAATGAGGCCATGAGTCTTGCTGGAATCCAAGGTTCCCAACAGATGAACAAGTGAGACTTCAGGTCAGAACAGAGGCAGAGAAGTCCAAGAATTGTCCACAGTTTTCATCTAGAACAGGGTCCAACTATAGGACAGGAATGAAACTATCAAGGCTGAAGACTCTCCCCATTCAGGGCTGGGTGGTGGTACACCTGATTGAGCACATATGTTAACATGTGTACAAGGACCCCTATTCAAGCCCCAGTCCCAACCTGCAGGGGGAAGATTTTCAAACAGTGAAGCAGTTCTGTAGGGGTGTCTCTGTTTCCCTTCCTTTCTATCTCCTTCTCCCTGCTTGATTTTTCTGTCTCTACCCAATAAATAAATGAAATATATACATACAGAAAAAATTGACCCTATTGTCCCAGAGGAACTGGGACTACTCAAAGGTCAGAGGTCAAGCTGAGCCCAAGCTGAGGCTCAAGTCCTGGTTCTGGGAAGAAGCCACAAAACACAGAGACTCCAGCGAGCAAAATTGGCTCTGTGGTCGGGTGGAGCAGCCCTTAGATTTTCTTCTGAGGACTACAGCTACCCAAAGCACAACTCAAAGGCAAGTTCTTGGGTAGAGAATGTGGAACAGTTAGCACGTATGATCCCCAATAGCTTATCTGGTGGGTAAGTGCAGGGTGGGTGCTGGTGAGCCCACTTGTGAGAATCTCTGAAGGCAGATGAGGTGAAAATGAGGAAGAAGCTGAGAAAAGAAGGAAGAAGAAAGAACAAGTTCAGGCCTGGGGAGACTGCACAGTGGTGATGCAAAAGACTGTCATACCTGAAGCTCTGATATCCCAGGTTCAATCCCCAGCACCACCACAAGCCAATTCTTCCCCCCCTCTAATATATATGAATAAATATTTAAGGAAAAAATCCATTCCGCTGGCCTGTGCTTTCTTTCCACAAGGGAAATCATGAACAAGATGATTCAATGACATCTTTTCAGAGACTAAGGTGAGTGCAACAGGACTCTCTGGAACTCAGGGAGACAGTCTGGGGACCCAATAAGAGCCAGACAACAGTTACAGCAGGTCCCACCATGCTAAATGTGCCCAGGTCAGAGTTTGATCCATGAGGAACCATCACGCAAGGAGGTTTGGGGAAGAAATGGAGGCAAAATAAGACAGAGAAAGGGCAGTGGCAGTGGTTTAAGAGCCAGGACAGCCAAGTCTGGGGAAAGACAAATTGGATGGAGATGTTCTGAAGAAACTCAGAGTGTCCCTCACTGGAGCCAGAGAGAGTGAACAACCCCTCCTGAGTTACAATTAACCCAGACAGTAGGGCCTGGCTTGGTGATCAAATGTCCTTGGAATCAGAAGAATGGAATGGGGAAAAGAAAGAGCCTTTGTAAGGAGTGCCCTCTGGCCAGGCTCTGCTCTTCAAATCGTCCAGCTACACATCCGACCCAGAAAATTGGGTACTGCTGACGTGTTGAACAAGTCTGGAGGGGGCAGAGCTTGATTCACTGAGGCCAAAATAAACAAAGGTCTCAGGCACAAAAGCAAACTCTCATTTGCACAGTGAATTCAGGCACAGCCACCAGTGACTGGGGCTGGATGTTTATCTCTTACCCCTGACTCACCTTCTTCTGTGACAACACTGGGCTCTTTGTGGGACTCCACATTGTAAGTCAAGTGCTTTCGGGGTGTCAGATGGTGCACCCAGAGCAGAGCAAAGTGGAATCAGACCCTGCTGGGACTATGTGTAAGCCTGATAGAGCTTAGGGAGAACCACCCCCGTCCTTGGATGGAGGTCTGAGAAGATAACCTCTTAGTAAGTCTCTCTCAACCGAAGTGAGCATAAGGGGGGAAACTCAGACTTGGTTCTTTCCTTCTTGACTCTCAGGCCCACAGAAACCCCAGTACTTCCCTCCATTAACTGCAGGCCACATGGCCACAGATTCACTTATTCAAAGTCACCTTCTGATCACAGAAGAACACACCTTATCACACACTTCATCACACACCTCAGACCCCAAACAAGAGAAATTCCAAACAATAAGGCCTTTTGATATCCATCTTCTCTCTGTCTAAACCTAAAGGTTTAACTCCTATGCTTCTCTCAAATACCTTTGAATAATTAAGTTGCTTGCGTCATGGAGAATAACTGTCTTGTATCTCATCAATTCCTGTCATACCAGCCCCCTACCTTAGGGGCATGCTCACCGTTAAGAAACCTGTAATTTCTGACATATTTCAATAATAATTCCCTTCATTTGTTTTTCTATTTAACTCATGTCCACCTTGCTAATAAATGAGTTCTGAGTTCTGACTTAACATGTTGAGGAGCTCCCTGGAGTCTTTTACTTCATGTCACCCCTGTCATGAGCTAGAAAGAACCAGTCTGTTACCTTTCCCCTGGAGATCACCCCGCCAGAGAGACCCTGACAAGACCCCTTTCTGTTTCTTAGTCCCAGGAGGTGAGCATTATTGGGCAGGAGAGACAAATATAGAAGCTCATTCCAAGGCCAGAGGAATAGCTTATTTGCACAGCACACTGCTTTTCAAACCAGATTTAACCCCACCTCACTATATTGAAGGAAGCTTTCAGGACCCTGGAATCTGCCTTAAAAACTTTTCATTTACTTATTGTTAAGGGGCCAAAGATACAGAGAGACAGATACCAGGGCTTTGTTCTACTCTAGTTTATGGTGATGCTGGGGACAGAAACTGAGATGTCATTTTTTTTTAAGTTGCTACCAGTGTTATTGCTAGGGTCCAGCGACTGCACAATGAAATCTTCCACTCCTAGAAGCCATTTTCTTTCCAACTTCCTTCCTTCCTTTTCTTTTTTGTAAATATTTATTTGTTTATTTGTTTGATAGGACAGAGAGAAATTGAGAGGGAAAGGACAGAGAGAAAAAAAGGGGGGAAAGGGGAAGCCAGACCTGCATCAGCACTTGAGAAGATTCCCCACTGTGGATGGGGACTAGGGGCTTGAACCTGGGTCCTTGCACATTACAATATGTATGCTCACTAGGTGCACTACCAGAAGGCCCCCTTTCCTTCTGTTGAGGGACAAGGTACTGCCCAGAAAATAGGAGTGGTTACAGGTGTGGCTTAGAAAGGTGGAGACAGGGCTTGGGGTTTAAAAACCTAGAGTCTGTGGGAGCTCAGGCTCCTCTTTGCCTGCATAGATCATGTGAATATTTCCTCTCTGTCCAGGTATTATCATGTGGGTATCAACTCTGTTTCTCTCTCTCTTTTACTTCTTCTGTCTCTTTCTCTCATGCCCTAATATATGAATATTCTCAGTTTTCCCAAATGAAAGTTTAAAGTGCCTGGAAACCATGCTCTCTCTTCAATTTTTTGTAGAGATAGTGTGTGACAAATCTTCTTTTCTTTTTTTAAATTTTTTAAATTATCTTTATTTATTTATTTATTGGATAGAGACAGCCAGAAATTGAGAGGGGAGTGGGTGACAGAAAGGGAGAGAGACAGAGAGACACCTGCAACACTGCTTCACCACTCTCAAAGTTTTCCCCCTGCAGGTGAGGGCTGGGGGCTGGAACCCAGGTCCTTGTGCATTGTAACATGTGCACTCAACCTGGTGTGCCACCGCCCTGCCCCTTTAACAAACCTTCTAATGTTGGGGGAATGCCAGCCATGGTGGCTTCCCCTTCTCCCCTTTAAACAGGTCCTTCTTTCCCTTTTTTTCCTTCTTTCCTTCCTTCCTTCCTTTCATTGACAGAGAAATTGAGAGGGAAGGGGAGATAGAGAACAGAAAGAGAGATACACTTGCAGCCCTGATTCACCACTCATGAAGCTTCCCCACTGCCAATGGAGACCAGGGGCCTTAAACTCAGGTCCTTGTGCATGGTAACATGCACACCCAACCAGGAGCACCAAATCCTGTTCCCCCAAGGTATCTATGTTTTTCAATATTTTATTTATTTTATTTTAATGAAAGAGAGAGTCCAGAGCACTGCTTAGCTCTAGCTGACAGTGGTGATGAGAATTCAACCTGAGACCTCAAAGCCTCAGTCTCTGTCTTTTACAGAACTACTGTGCTATCTCTCCAGCTTTGAGGTATCTATATAAGCAGAAAATCATAACCAAATCACAGCAAGAGAAATCAGAAGCAACTGCATCTCTTACTCCTCTCAGAGTTTTCATTTCATTTCATTTCATCTATTTTTAAAATATGGATACATAGATAAGATTCTGCTTCTGACTTGTGCCAATATTCTAAAGAAATGAGAAGGTCTCAGAATCCAGATCTAAATAAGTTCAATGAGTCTAAACCAGCATTACTTTGGATTCCACCACTGACTTTTCTCACAAATTGCCCAACTCGGGAGAAAACAACTAAAAGAGAAAGTATCTCACGCCTCTCACTTGCACATCTGAGCTGAGAGTTGCAAATCAGCCCCAATTTACATTGAGTTATATGGCTGGCTGAATAAGCAGTCTTCTTAGATCTTAGTTTGGGAAGAAGGGGGAGCTGTTTGTTTGTTTTGTAGAATCAGGCCCTGACATATGTGCTGTTTTACTGCTCTGGGTCGCTCTTTCATTCACAGAGAGGGAGAGAAACCTCAGTACTGGAGCTTTCTCCAATGCCATAATTTCTGAAATGTTGCCTGGACTCTATCTTGGGCAGTACACTTGGTAATGCAGGTGCCCTGCCCAGTGGGCTATCTCTCTGTCCCTTATTTGGATTTTGAACCCTTTTCTCTTCAGCATCCCTATACCTGAGACCCTGTCTACTATATTTTACATTGTACTGTGGAATATTCATTGGGGACTTATTTGTTTGTCTTTATTTCGCCCCTGTGATTCTACTGCCCCACAGTGTATCTTCACCCCTTTTAATTTATTTTTATTTCATTTCATTTTATTAGGGGTAGCAGTTAACAGGATAGTCTTTAACACCTAGGCATAACCTCTCCTCTCCCCTTGATTGATGTCCAGGAGACACAACAGGATCCTGATGGCCCTTCATCCTGTCTTTCCCTGGTTTCCCCCAGAGTCCTTTGCTTTGGTACAATACACCAAACCCAGTCCAAGTTTCACCTTATATTTCCCCTTACTGGTATTTGTTCTCAAGTTCCTCCTCTAAATAAGATCATTTGGTATTGGTCTTTGTCTTTCCGGCTTGTCTTGTCTCACTCAACATGATACCTTTGAGTTCTGACCACGATATTGCAAAGGAGATGATCTCATCATTCTCTCTCTTTCCTCCTCCTCTTTATTACTCTCCACATGAAACTAAAGGAGGGAAAGGTGCATATTGAGCTGAGTATTACATAATGGAGTACTCTGAAGCTTTTCTCCCTTTTAATTTCAGGTAGAGGGAGATTTAAAAAGAAGAAGGAAGAGGAGGAGGAGGAGAAGGAGGAGGAGGAGAAGGAGAAGGAGGAGGAGGAGGAGGAGGAGGAGGAGGAGAAGGAGAAGAAGAAGAAGAAGAAGAAGAAGAAGAAGAAGAAGAAGAAGAAGAAGAAGAAGAAGAAGAAGAAGAAGAAGGAGAAGAAGAAGGAGATGAAGAAGGATGGTACACAACTCTACCCCTGTCATTACATAGTTTTGTAAGTCAGTATGAAACCACTAATGAAATTAAAATAAAAAAGAAAGAAAAGACTTTCAGCTGGAAAAGATTCTCTCCAGAATTCCATGTTTCCCCTCTGCTCCAAGATGGATCTGAAACACAGTTCTGGAAGCCATCACTGTGTCCCCATCATCCCCATTGATCCCCTTGTCATGTTCTCATCATCCCCGAAGAACTGGATGCTTCCCTGGCTAGAGCCTGCCTGTGTCTTTGGACAGCCGTTTTTCAGGAGCTTGATTTTGAAGATATGACTAAGACATAGCACTCTAGAAGCTCGAAAGTACCTGCACACTCCCATGGCAACACTTGGGAGTTGACTCAGACTTCCAAGAAGCATCGTGCAAAGTCAAGAGCTAGTCACAGGCAGAGCAAACAAGATGGCAGAGTCAGGGTGAGCTGGGACACTCACATCTAAGGGACCTGAAGGGCTGCATGTGGTAGGAAAGGCTGAGGCACGAAGGAGAAGCATTTCCTGGGCCAAGAAACACAAATCCAGAAGTCGAGTCAGACTGCATACCAGTCACTCATTAACCTCTGAAACCCAAGTTCATTCTGAACCTCTCATCCTGACCATCTGCTCCTCCTACCTGATTCTGACCCCAGGCTGTCCAGTCATTGTAATATTTGCTTGTATTGCCCCAGCCCCACTCTCAGCTGTTTCTTTAGTGGGACAGAGAGAAATTGAGAGGCAAGGAGGAAGACAAGGGGGGGGAGAGGGAGTGTGTGGTTAAAGAGAGACACCTGCCGACCTACTTTACCACTTGTGAAGCTTTCCTCCTGAAATTGGGGACCAGGACCAGCAGCTTGAACCCGGTTCCTTATACACAGTAAGATGTGTAGGGTGCCAACACCCACCCCCCATTTCAGTTCATTTTTTTTTCTTACCAGGTTTATTGCTGGGGCTCAGTGCCTGCACCACAAATCCATCAGTCCTGGCAGCCATTATATATATATATATATATATATATATATATATATATATATATATATATATATAGAGAGAGAGAGAGAGAGAGAGAGAGAGAGAGAGAGAGAGAGAGTAGAGAGAAACTGAGGATAGGGGAGAGAGGCTGGGGAAGAGAAAGATAGACAGCTGCAGGCCTGTTTCATGCCTTGTGGAGCATCACCACCCCACTATCCCCCACCCCCCTACCACCCAGCCTTCCCCCCCCAGAAATGGGGAACAGGGTCTCAAACCCAGGTCCTTGCTCAGGGTAATACATGCTCTTAACCAGGTGCACCACCACCCAGCCCACATCTCAGCTGCTTTTAGTAAAATCCTGACTTGGCTGCTCAGGTTCATCCTGGCTCTGTGCTGTGCCTGACCATCCCCTAGAGCAAGGCATGGGTCTCTAGGACACAAACTGCCCCTTCCCTTTGGCCTGATTCTTCCACTGGATGTTTTCTCCCTCGCTTCTTCCATCCACAGTTGTCACTCTGGCTCACATTCTAGATGCTCATTATTTGCCATTTTGATAGAGATGCAAATGCAGATTATAAAAAGCACTCTTAAAAATAGAATGTCTTTGCCTATAGAATAAAGCAGCATGTGTGTATGTGTGTGTGAGCACACACACACACACACACACACACACACACACACATTGCCTTGAAGACCGTATTTGGGATCTTGTTAAAGGTTGCATTGAATCTGTAGGCTGCTTCAAGTAGAATGGCCATCTTAGCAATATTTATTCCTTGAATCCATGTTCTTCCACTTCTTTGTGCCTCTCAATTTTCTCTGGCAGTATCCAAGAGTTTTCATTGTAAAGGTCTTTTGCCTCTTTTGTTAGATAAACTCCAGGGGTGTTTTATGAGAAATACAAATTAAGATTGCATCAAGGGGCCAGGCAGTGGCACACCTGGTTAAATGCTCACATTACAGTGTACAATGACCTGGGTTTAAGCTCCTGATCCCAACCTGCAGGGGGAAAGCTTCTCAAGTGGTGAAACAGGATTGCAGGTGTCTCCCTATTTCTCTCCTCTCAATTTCTCTCTGTCTCTGATTATATATATGTATATATGCATATATATATATATAATTTTTAAGAGAGAAGTAGAGACTCCAGACTCCATTTCACCAGTCCTGAGTTTCTCTTTTAAGGGCCAGGTGGTGGTGCACCTGGATGAGTGCACATGTTACAATGCCCCCCACCCCCATCTGCAGGGGAAAACTTTGCATGTGGTGAAGCAGTACTATAGGTGTCTCTCTGTTTCTCTCCCTTTCTATCTCCCCCTCCCATCTTGATTTCTGTCTCAATCCAACAAATAAAGATAATTTAAAACAAAGAAAAACAATGACAACAAAAAAAGAATGCATCAAGATGCCAACTTCCACCTGTGAGAATGGCCTCTATGAACAAAACAAGAAAAGACAATTATTGGTGAGGATGTGGAGAGAAAGGAAGTCTGGAGTGCTCTTGGTAGGAATGCAAACTGGTACAGCCCCTGTGGGAAACAATGTAAAGACTGCTTAATTACTCATGGAAACACCCTGTAAAGGAGCAATAGATCTCCTAGGCATATCTTCAAAGGACAAGGAAGCTCAAATTCAATAGGGTACATGCACACCTATGTTTATAGCTTCATTGTTCACAATAGGCAAAGTATGTAATCAATCTAAATGTCCAACAAGTGACTGGATAAAGAAGTTCTGGAATAGCTATTCAATGGAATATCACTCTGGCATCACAAAGGATGTGATTCTGGGGCCAGGTAATGGTGTACCCTGTAGAGTGAGCACATCACTGTGTGCAGGGACCCATGTTCAAGCCCCCCAACCACATCAGCTTGTCCCCACAAGCTTTATGAGCGGGGTGAAGCAATGATGCAGGTCTCTGTCCCTCTCTATCTCCTCTGGCTGCTTGATTTCTCTCTGCCCTGTCAAATAAAAAGAAAGGACAATAACACTTATAAAAAAATGATGATATCCTATTACCTGGAGCAGAATGGATGGAAGTGGAGGTGATTATGCTGAAATAAATAGAGAAATGAAGGGCATCTGGTTTCACTCAGAGATGAGGAGAGCAAGAGAACCTGAAAAAATTAAAAGGTATCCAGACACACTCTCTCTTCTCTTTCTTTCTTCTCTCTCTCTCTGTCTGTCTCTGTTTCTGTCTCTCTCTTTCTCCTTTCTTGTTTTTTGTTTTACCTCCAGTGTTATCACTGGGGCTCAGTGCCTGTACTACCATGGATCCTGGAGGCAATTTTTCTCATTTTTGTTGCCTGTGTGTTGTCATCATTGTTATTGTTATTATTGTTGTTGGATAGGACAGAGAGAAAGCAAGAGAGGAAGACAGAGAGGGGTAGACAAATATAGACACCTGCAGACCTGCTTCACCACTTGTGAGATGACCCCCCTGCAGATGGGGAGCCGGGGGCTGGAACCAGGATTCTTACTCTGATCCGTGCACTTTGTGCCATGTGAGCTTAACCCACTGCACTACCGCCTGGCCCCCACCAGACCACCTCTCTTATGCTGTGAGAGAACAGTATGGTTAGAGGAAGAAGTGGAGCACATGGGGGTGAGAACTTGGAGAGGGCTGCTGTGTGTGCTCTTTCACCTTAAGAGTCTGTAAGCCAATGTGAAGGCACTAAGGAAAGCACGATTAAGAAAAAAGAAAGCTGGGCTGCAGAATCAGCATAATGGTTCTGCAAAAGAGACTTTCCTGCTGGAGGCTCTGAGATCTCAGCTCAGTCTCCCAACCACCGTCTGTCAGAGCTGAGCAGGGCTCTGGTCTTCTTCCTTCCTTTCTTCCTTCTTTCCTTTCTCTTCTTTCTTTCTTTCTTTCTTTCTTTTATTCCTTCCTTCCTTTCTTTTCTAAAAATATTTATTTATTTATTCCCTTTTGTAGCCCTTGTTGCTTTATTGTTATAGTTATTTTTGTTGTTGTTATTGATGTCATCATTGTTGGATAGGACAATGAGAAATAGAGAGAAGGGGGAGACAGAGAGGAAAGAAAGATAGACACCTGCAGACCTGCTTCACCGCTTGTGAAGGTAAAGGAGCTTCCCTGCAGGTAGGGAGCTGGGGGCTCGAACCAGGATCCTTATGCCGGTTCTTGCGCTTTGTGTCACCTGCACTTATCCTGCTGTGCTACTTCCCGACTCCCCCTTTCTTTCTTTCCCTCTCTCTTTCTTTCTTGTACTTCTTCCTTCCTTTCTCTCTGTATATCTCACTTAATTAAAAATAAAAATAAAATTTCAAAGGAAAAGAAAGGAGGCCAGGCAGCTCAAAACCCAACTGAGCACACACACACACACACACACACACACACACACACACATTACCATACACAGGGACTCACTTAGGTTCAAGCCTCCACTCCCTACCTGCAGGGAAGAGAGAGCTTTAGGAGCAGTGAAACAGGTCTGCAGGGGCCTCCCCCTGCCCATCTTCCTCACCCTCTCAATTTCTCTCTGTCTACAAAAGAAAATAGAAATTAAATAAATAAATACCTCACCCTCTGAGCTGGGGACCAGATTGTCCCCCAGAAAGGTGTTCCCCTTTACTCTGAAGCTGTGACAGTGCCTGCAGGTGGCTTATGACATGCTGCCTTGGGACATGGGTTAAATGGACATCCACTCCTGGTCACCCACTGCACTGTAGCAGCTCCATCCCTGGGAAAGGAGCTCAGCTGGTGCTGCCTGTCCCTTTGGCCCAGTGGCCCTGGCGGCTTGTTTCAGAGAAGCCACAGGATGATACTGAATGGTGGCTGTTGGCTGCAGTGGGGAGTGGGGGGCAGGGAATCCAATTGCATCCCCACTGGGTCCACAATGTCTAGTTCTGTTTTATTTTTCCCCCTCTCTCCCTAAAGAGCAGTGTGATTACTTTAGACCAAAGCACTCCAGTCTAATTCGTTCTGTCAGGCAACCCTTGTGTTTGCCCATTATCCGACAGTTTAGAGCTCACTTCATATTCTGGAGTGGCATGCTCTAATGTAACCCGATTTGGAATACTGTAAAGCAATAGCCAAAGTCGCAGGGCTTGACATCTTGAGTCTCCCAAGAGGAGAGGGAGGAGAAGAGAGAGGGGGAGGAGAGGGGAAGAGAAGGAGGAGGAGGAGATGGAGGAGGAGAAAGAGGAGGTGGAGGAGGAGGAGGAAGGAAGCACTCTCTAGCTACACTGTATTTCCACTTCCCTGGTCCCTGAGTCCTGAGAACCTTTGTCATTTTGATACTTTACCTGATTTTTTTGTTTGTTTATTTCTTGTTATTATTTTTTGGAATGTGATTAGAAGAGTGAAGTCTTAGCAAAAGAAATTGACCAGACTTAAAAAACACAGGCGGGGCTGGGGAGAGAGAGCAGAGAAGAGGGTATGTGTCTAATCATGTGTGTAGCCCGGTTCAAGTCCCGGGACCATCTGGAAGGTGGAGTGACACTGGAGGAAGCTCTGTGCTGTGTAAGTCCCTCTCTGTCTCTCTTCCTCTCTTTTGTGTTCTATCTATCTATCTATCTATCTATCTATCTATCATCTATCTATCTATCTATCTATCTATCTTTATTGCCACCAGATTTACCACTGGAGTTTGATGCCTGCATGACAAATCCATGGCAGCAATTTTTCTTTTTTTTTCTCTTTCTTCTCTCTCTCTCTCTCTCCCTCTCTTTCTGGTAGAACAGAGATAAATTGAGAAGAGAAGAAGAGAGAAAGAGAGATACTCACTGACCTGCTTCACTGCTCATTAAGCCCCACCCCCTATGCATGCGTGCAGGTGGTGAGTGAGGGCTTGAACCTGGGTCTTTGTGCATGGTAACAGGTGTGCTCAACAATCTGGCCCCCTCTGTCTCTTTAGCTAAATGAAAGCAAGGCCATGAGTGGTGAAATCATGTGTGCTAGTGGCTCCAGGTCCATAAAGAAAAGAAAAAGAAAGGAAAGAAGAGAGTGGAGAGGAAGGGAAAGGAGAAAAGTTGTGTCACTCCTATATAGAATTTAAGGCTATGGAAAGAGCATAGTGGTTCTACAAAAGACTCTCATGCCTGAGGCTTCAAGGCCCCAGTTCAGTCCCCAAGCACAACTGTAAACCGGAGCTGAACAGTGCTCTGGGAATCTTGATGGAGGCTCTTAGTAGAAGTATTCTGTGCCAGATGTGACACATTATCTTAGACTGAAACCCATCCCAAGATGAGACAGCTCTGGATCCTTGATGAGAACTACAAGGACTTCTATAAACCCCAGCTATTTACAGTGCCCCTCCTATGCCAAGGCACCATGGGGGAAGTAGCCGGTGTCAGGACTGGAGATCAGGTGGAGTGGAATGGGACCTGGGAGCCATATCAAAGCATATGGCCTCAGACACAGAGAACACGATGGATCAGAGCACTGGGGGGCAGGGGGACTTGCCCAAGTTGGTCCTTCTCTTCATCCCAAAGCAGAGACTCTAAAGGTTTGGGGTTGCTTGGGGGGAATTGGGGAGAGTCTGGCTTAGCCTCAGCAACCCACAGTCCCAAAAACCCAAAGCAGAGCCCATTTCTGCTCAGAGGCATTTCAAAGTCTCCTGTGATGATTCTAGCCCATCACTTCCAAACACAAGAACATCTTCTGATGTCTTCATTCACCATCCATCTCCATGGCTCCTTTGCTGGAGTGTAAGCTGCCTGCAAGGAGGCGCATGTCTGTGCTGTAGAGTGACTTGTGCCCAGCACTGCTATCCCCTGCTAAGGGGGCTTCTCTTGGGCTGGAAAGGAGTTCATCTGGACAGTGCTCTCTCCTTCCAAAAACAGGTTTCAAGTCTGATTTATTCTACAATATCTACCCAGCTCTAAGTGCAACATACAGAGTGTGTGAACTGCTTCTTTAACCACAGGACAGAGGAAAGTCTACAAGGAAAAATGAATGAATGGTTGAAGGGAAGGGAAGGGAAGAAAGGAAATGAAGGGAAGAAAAGAGATAAGGTGGGAGGAAGGAAGGGAGGGAGGGAGGAAGGAAGGAAGGAAGGGAAAAGAAGGGAATGAGGGAAGAAGGAAGGATGGAAGGGAGGAAGAAAGGAAGGAAGGAAGAAAAGGAGGGAAGGGAAGGGAGCTTCAAGAATATGTTTGGACCAAAGAAGATTTATCTTCTCCCAAGGACATATCACCACCAGGTATCCTGAACTTTTCCCCCTTCCCAGATAGCTGAAGCATCACTCTATTTCCAGAGTTAAACATCTCCACATCATTTCCACTCCTTCCCTGACTACCGATCCACCCAAAGTTGTCACATCTAGCTCTAAAACCTATCCCAGACACCCCAGCTCTCCCTCCATCCTCCCCTATTCAGCCCCATGCACCTGCAATAGTCACGGAGTCTCATCTGGAATATTCCCCAATCTTCCCAACTGGCTCCTGCTTCACATTTGCTCACCCACCAAGATTGAGATTCCGGAACAGAGGTGAGATCTCACTTCTCTGGAAAGCCTTCAATAGCTCCCTGGTGATGGCAGAATTCTGTGTCTTACCTCTCAGAGCTCCTTCCTGCCTTGGGTCCAAGAAATTCATTTACTGCTCATCCTCCCAGGTGACTTCTCCTCCCCCAAGCTTCTGCATGATGCCAACCTCTGCTATACTATTCTTTCCTTCTAGAATTCTTTTTTATTGTTATCATTACTACCAGAGTTACTGCTGGGGCCTGGTGTCTGCATAACAAAGGCATAACTCCTGGTGACCATTCTTTGAATAAAAACAGAGGAAAGTTGGGGTGGGGGTAGAAAAGGAGAGAGACAGAAAGACATCTACAGCACTGCTTCGCTGCTGATGAAGCATCTCCCCTTCCCCTGCAGGTGGAGGCCAGGGAAGCTTGGGGTTATTGTGCATGGTGACATATGCACTCAACTGGGTGCACCACCTCCCAAAACCCACCTTCTAAAATTCTTTTTAAAATGTATCTTATTTATTTATATTTAGATAGAGAATTCTAGAAGGAAAGAATAGTATAACATAGGCTGGCATCATGAGGGAGCTTTGGGGAAAAGATGTTCTGGGAGGGTGAGGAATGAGAGGAAGAGGTTAAGAAGGAGAGACAGTCATTAAGAGAGAAGTGGGAATTAGAAAGGGGCATAGAAAGTGAGGCACCTACAGACCTGTTCCTAGAACACACTTCCTCCTACAGATGAGGATCTAGAATTCTTTATAGTCCTTTCCTATCTGTGGGATTTCAACTTATTGACAAGTCTACCCATATTCCCAGAAGTTGAGTGACTGTCATTTTAAGAGAATCCACAATTTGGGGCTATCTTTACGTGTGTGTGTGTGTGTGTGTGTGTGTGTGTGTGTGTGTGTGTGTGTGTGTGTGTGTGTGTTTCGCTTTTTGTGATAGGATTTGCTTTTGTGATAGGATCTTCCTCCAAAGAGGTCTTTACATGACACCGTGCAAAAGAAATAAATTAAAACTGTCTAGAAATTTAGTATCTTGGGAGCTGGGCACTAGTGCACCTGGTTGAGCTTATACATTCCCATGTGCCAGAACCCAGGTTCAAGCCCCTGCTCTCCATCTGTGGAAGAGAAGCTTCATGTCTGGTGAAGTAAATCTTCAGACTGACACATCTTTTTCTCTCCCTTTCTAGAAACTAAGGTATTTTTGCATGAAAGTCACATCAATTGTTGGACTTCTGATATGTCTTATCATACTGTACAACAAAACTCAACTTAGAATGTGCAGACCTTTATTTATTGAGTTCTGTCTCTCTCTCTCTTCCCCCCTCTTCTCTCCCTCCCTTCCTCGCCCCCTCCTTCTCTGAAACAGGCAGTGCCATCATCTCTGATTTAACAGAGTAAGCTTAAATAAGTGAACTCACTTTCCCTAAGTAAATGAACCCAGGAAACACGAAGGAAGGCTGGGACTCAAACCAACTTAAATCTGACTTCAGAGCCTGATTGAATTTAACTCAAGAGCAGTTACACCCACCCCAGCTAAAGGTCCAGTTTGATTTCTCTCTCATGCACCATATTGGGGTTGCTGGCAACTATTAATAACTGTTTGCTGATGGATGGAGAGAGAGTGGAAAATCATCCAGCTTCCCAAGGTTCGCAGGGGGAAGCTGGGAGACTCCCTTGTAATTTGGCTGGAGTAACTCTTCAGTCAACATTGAATCAAATGTGAATAAAATTGAGTTACCCTGAGGAATAGAGCTGGAGCTGTCTCCCAGATGGAAGACAAGAAAACTCCCTTCTTTATGACTTTGCAACTCATCACTGTCAGAGAGATTGGGCGGGCAGAGCTAGCTCAGGAGGAATGGGTCTGGAAAATAATCAATTGAATTCAAAGTGCCATACATCATGGGCATTTAAAGCCTGGGGCATCGTCTGCTTCTCTGCCTTCATTTTACAACAAAAAGAAAATCAAGTCCGGCAGGGGACGCAGTGTCCCTGAAATCACCAACGTTTGAGGACAGCAGGTTCTAGACACACTGGAACTATCCCCCTCAATCTTCCACCAATCAGCTTAGTGCCTGGGGATATTAATTAACTCTAAATAATTTTCAGATACAGTGTCAAACTTTTCAAATATAATTCTTTTTTTAATATTTATTTTATTTATTTATTCCCTTTTGTTGCCCTTGTTGTTTTATTGTTGTAGTTATTATTGTTGTTGTCATTGTTGGATAGGACAGAGAGAAATGGAGAGAGGAGGGGAAGACAGAGAGGAGGAGAGAAAGATAGACACCTGCAGACCTGCTTCACCGCCTGTGAAGCGACTCCCCTGCAGGTGGGGAGCCGGGGTTCGAACCGGGATCCTTATGTTGGTCCTTGTGCTTTGCGCCACCTGTGCTTAACCCGCTGCGCTACAGCCCAACTCCCTCAAATATGATTCTTTTAAAAATATTTTATTTATTTATTGGATAGAGACAGAGAGAAATTGAGATAGGAGGGAGAGGGACACCTGCAACACTGATCCACTGCTTGTGAAGCTTCCCCCAGCTGCAGGTGGCAACTAGGGGTTTGAATCCAGGTCTTTGCACATGGTGACATGTGCCCTCAACCAGGTGGGCCACCACTCAGCCCCTTCCTCAAATATTTTTCATTTCCTTGTATTCTTGTTTAGAGCTTTCACTTACAAGAGATAGGCATTGACCCAGCCAAGTAGAGTGCACACATTACCATGTGTGAAGAGCTGGGTTCAAGCCCCAGGATTGCACAAGGGTTCACTGGTGGGGGCGAGTGAAGTGTCTCAAGTAGAAGTATAGCTTCTCTCCTTCTATCTCTCCTCTCTCTCTCTCTCTCTCTCTCTCTCTTTCTCTCTGTCTCTAAAGGGAAGGAAGCAAAAGAAAAAAGTAGCCACTTGGGGCAGTGGAGTTGTGCAGATGCTGAGCCCCAGTTTTAACTCTGATGACAATAAAAATTTTATTTATTCTTTCTTATTCTGTTTTTTTTAAAGGATCATGTGCTCAGTGGGTTGGGTGGTAGTGCACCTGATTGTGCTAACACCTTACCATGTGTAAGGTCCTAGATTCAAGTCCCTGGTCTCCTATTGCAAGAGAAGCTTCATGAACAGTGAAGCATTGCTGTAGCCTTCTCTTTCTCTCTGTCTCTCCATCTCTCTCTCCTTCTCTCTTCCTTTCCCTCTCTATCTCTCATCCCCTTTCTCAATTTTTCTGTCTCTATCCAAAATAAATAAATGTTTTTTTAAATGATTAGATGCTTAAATATTTACTTTAACTGTCAGAAAGTGGGAGTAAAACAATTTATAGCAAATAAAAGCCATGTGGTTATAGAATTTCCAATTCAGTAGTGGAATGTGTCCTTAATAATGGCCCATTCTCCCAGCAAAGCATAAAATCCCTAAGCCTCTCTCACAGCTTAGGTAAGTGAAACCAAGTCAAAGTAGAGACAGCATTCAAGGAAGGAGTAGAAATTTTCATAGCAAGTGCACAAAACACTGCTCCAACAACAGAGAGAAGGACCAAAAACTCATGAAGCTATTGGGTTTACAGGGAGGGCTGGTATCAGGTAAGGCTGGCTCCAACACTTTCAGCAGTCCAGCCTTGATTCATTTTTTTTTAAATTTTTTTTTTATTTAAGAAAGGATTAATGAACAAAACCATAAGGTAGGATGGGTACAACTCCACACAATTCCCACCACCCCATCTCCATAACCCACCCCCTTCCCTGATAGCTTTCCCATTCTCTATCCCTCTGGGAGCATGGACCCAGGGTCATTGAGGGTTGCAGAAGGTAGAAGGTCTGGCTTCTGTAATTGCTTCCCCGCTGAACATGGGCGTTGACTGGTCAGTCCATACTCCCAGTCTGCCTCTTTCTTTCCCTAGTAGGGTGTGTCTCTGGGGAAGCTGAGCTCCAGGACACATTGGTGGGGTCTTCAATCCAGGGAAGCCTGGCCAGCATCCTGGTGGCATCTGGAACCTGGTGATTGAAAGGAGAGTTAACATACGAGGCCAAATTGTTGAGCAATCATGGGCCCAAAGCTTGGAATAGTGGAGAGGAAGTGTTAAGGAGGTACTCACTGCAAACTCTAGTGTACTTCTGCTTTCAGGTATATATTTTGCAGTAGTTTATGGATACGTGTGAACATAAGCTCTCTCTCACAGAAACTGGTGTATATCTAGGTTATGGGACTTTGTTAGAAAGTGAACCACCTGAGATGAAATTAGAGTGTACTATAAAAGGAAAGGTCTCACCCAAGTAATGAAGCTGAAGGGTTGTCATTCCGCACGTGAAGTCTCTGGACACAGTCTGAGGTGAAGCATGTTGAGGTGGCAATCATTGCGTTGGTTAGGTTGTGATCGGCAGATGCAATATTATTTGGTATGGATTGGGAGAGGCATACGGGAAAGTGGGCCCTATCCAAGGGTTCCAGGACTGGGGGAAGTAGGGGCTCTATAGTGGAGATATGAGGTTCCTGCTGTCTTAGGGTTCAAAAAGACAATAGATAGTTAATGTTATCATCACATTATTTGGTAATTGGGTTAACTTTGAAAAGTCTTTTTGTTATGGTTTGCTGTACAGTATCCAGTATCTTGTATATAGCTGTGCTATTGGATGCTTCTAATCTACTTGGTCTAGGCTTTTGAGAGAGTCCACATATCAAATACACAGCCTATATATTAAAAAGATTCAGTTTGTGTTTTGAAAAACTTTGAGATTTACAATTGATTTTCCCCCTCTCATATTAATTAACTACTGATTTATGTGTCTACATTTTGCTAGGAGTGTACAGCCTCTGTGGAGAGCAGTCTGGAAAACTCTCAGAAGGCTAGACATGGACCTTCCATATGATCCAGTAATTCCTCTCCTGGGGTTATACCCCAAGGACTCCATAACACCCAACCAAAAAGAGGTGTGTACTCCTATGTTCATAGCAGCACAATTCATAATAGCTGAAACCTGGAAGCAACCCAGGTGCCTAACAACAGATGAGTGGCTGAGAAAGCTGTGGTATATATACACAATGGAATACTATGCAGCTATCAAGAACAGTGAACCCACCTTCTCTGACCCATCTTGGACAGAGCTAGAAGGAATTATGTTAAGTGAACTAAGTCAGAAAGATAAACATGAGTATGGGATGATCCCACTCATCAACAGAAGTTGAGTAAGAAGATCTGAAAGGGAAACTAAAAGCAGGACCTGATCAAATTGTAAGTACGGCACCAAAGTAAAAACCCTGTGGTGAGGGGTAGACATGCAGCTTCCTGGGACAGTGGGGGGTGGGAGTGGGTGGGAGGGATGGGTCACAGTCTTTTGGTGGTGGCCTTGATTCATTTGACCCATAAATAATGTTCTCCCTGGAGGAAGGTACAGAGGGAGCTCTCCTCAAGGAGCCCACTGCCAATAGAGAGGGAAGGAGGGAGAGAGAGAGAGAGAGAGAGAGAGAGAGAGAGAGAGAGAGAGAGGAGATAATATAGCCACCTTCTAGAAAATCAAAAGTCAGTGCATGCTGAACCCACTTCCTCTTCCCCTATTCACCCCCAAGCCCCTTATGAGCATATATGAGAGAAATCTAGATAATTCTTGAGAGTGGAGAAAGAGGAGTTTGCCCTGGACTGGGGAGACAGCACAGTGGGTATGCACCAGATTTTCATGCCTAAGATTCAGAAGTCCCAATTTTGATACCCAGCATCACTATAAACCACACACACACACACACACACACACACCCTTAATGCTTTTCCTGATGACAATCACACTCTAGTATGAATGATCCACCATGGAAATTATTTTCTGCAAAGGAACTGTGGTATGATGAAAAGAGCATTCTACTAGAATTGAGAAAAGCTGCTTCTAGTCCCAATTCTGCTGTCCAATTGCTGTCATTTTTTGGGTTTGAGGTAGAAAGTCTTTGATGAGTCTGGATCCTGAACTCTAGCTGAAGAGATAGTTTATTATCCAGTGAGATCTTCATGTCTGAGACTCTGAGGTCCCATATTCAACCTCCAGCACCACCTTAAGCCAAAAACACACACACCCTGACTAGGGTTTAGATGAGAGAAGATAGGATAAATGAGAACTCTTCCCCTGCAACAGGGAGATTGACAGTCACAAGTCTACCAAGCCAAGCCTCTGGGATTTCTAGAAGATAGGTTTAATAAAATAACAACACTCCAGGATTCAGTAAAAGACCTGCTGCATCTGTGGTCTTGTTTCTTATGCATAGACTCGGGGGAAATCCTGACAGAGTTTTATACTCAGGATTGCACTCTGTGGTCTGGGCAAAGCAGCATCAAACCTGAAGAAGATCCAAGGAACAGACCTATGTTCTAGCCTATTCTGTTGAATGTAGTAGAACCAGGTCGAAGTAGATCATCTTCCCCTGGTTATTCAGAGAAATCAAAGTGTCACCAAATTGAATCATATTAGAAAGTCATAGCTTACCACACTAACTCAAATGCAATGTTCCAGGGAAATGTAGACTTTCTCTTTGGGGGTATGTTTCACTCACTTCCCCTCTACAATAGAGTTACTAAGAACCTAGCAATTGGTATCAGGCTTTTTGGTGTCTCTAAGGATCTGGGGTGTGTGGAGCAGGCTAGGGTGGAATCCAGGTTAGTCCCAGAGTGATGATTTCTTGTCACATCAAGTGTAATGCCTTTCCCACAATGAAGATGCCTCTACTTAAAGGAGACGTCTATTGTAAGAAATGTAGAAATCTCAGTCCTTTACACTTCCTAAATGGTTAAAAGCTTCAGAGACATGCTTTGCCGTATTTTTTATAACCTAGTAGAATGGCTTCCAAGAGAGGATTAGTCCCTAATTCCCTCATGCTTCCACTATGCACAACAAATTAAACTTTCTTCTGCTCAGCTAGACAGAGCCTGGATATTCACTCTCTGGGTCCTGGGGTTCAGATGAAGAGACCAACTGAGAATCAACTACACACAAGTTGATCCGGACTTCTATTGTCGTCAGAGAAACGTGGAATCATACAAGAAGTATTTGCAAATGTGGTAATGCTATTGTGATATACCTTGCTTTTCTTTTCTTCTTTTCTTTTCTTTTCTTTTCTTTTCTTTTCTTTCCTTTCCTTTCCTTTCCTTCCCCTCCCTTTTCTTTTCTCTTCCTTTGCCTCCAGGTTTGTGACAAGGACACAGTGACTGCACAACTCCACCATTCCTAGCAGTCATTTTTTTTTCTTTCCTCAAAAGAGAGGGTGAGAGACTGAGAGGGACACAAAAACAGAGTGGAGAGAAACTTCGGCACAGCTCCAACATCCATAAAGCTTCTCCCTTGCAGATGGAGATGGGGGGGCATCTTGAGCCTGAATTTTCCCACATGGTGGCATGTACATTTTACAGAGGGAGCCACCTGCCAGTCCCCCCCTCCAGTGACAGTTTGGGCAGATGTTTTCTTGTATCTGAAATGGGAAAGTGGGTGTCTCCCATTTTACGGACAAAGGAGACAGAGGGCCTGTTTTCAAAGAAAGAGGTCCACCCCATCATATTGGTCATCTGCAGAGAAGGAACTAGAATCAGGCTTTCCTGACCCCAGATAGAGGACATGCTCTCCCTTCTTGTGCTCCTTTCCCAATGTAAAGCATGTCTTCTGTTTCTGTCCCATTAAATGCATCATTCACAGTCATTCTCTCTCCAGAGAGCACTTTTGAAGCATCCTCATTCTCTTCACCCAATCACTTAGCCTGGCTGCTCTGTGAATTCTGGGGTTTGGAAACCTTCTTGTTGCTCCTAATTATTCCACTTCTCAGATTCCTAGGATGTGTGCACCTGATAATCAAGAGTTATTCATTGAAGTCTTCATTACATTCTCTGTGGATAATACAAATCCCACTTATGAAATGCTACTCAAGGTCTCCGTTTTGAATGAAGGCACTGATTTACTTACATTTTTCAGAACACACACAATAGGCAGAGAATTAAAATCATGGACAACAACTAATAGAAAACAGGTGTGACTCTGAAAGTAAAATGGGGCATTCTCCCATCGTGGAGCAGGGCTAGGGGACAAATGATAATGGGGGACAGCAAAGAATAAATAAATAAATAAATAAATATGCAAAAAACAATGCATTCTCTTTGAATAGGTCTAGTTACCCAGCTGGCATCCTTGTCAGCATCAAGCTGTACGACTAGAAATGAACACACAAAGGTGGCGGCTAAACTCGGTTGGTTGGCTTTCCCCCCTAGAGTCTTGGGAAGAAGATGGCAAGGGCGTAATTTAATTTTCACAAAATGTTTTCTAAACAAGTGCTGGGGCTGTATCATTTGGGCTGACAAATTGAATCCCAGGTTTGAAGTTCTTGTAATAAGGTGCATGCCCTGACTTAATAAGAGACAGTTATTACTGACATCCAAGGCTGAAAAGTCTGTGAGATATAAGGAGGAAGCACAAAATGCAGAAGGCCAGCCCTTAGTCCACTCTTTGAGGGGGCAGGCCAAAGAGGCAGTTTCAGTCAACTAGCCCTTGGCATCCAGAAGTTGCTAGAAGAGTAGGGGAACACTAGTGGTTGGTTAGTTTTGGCTTCTTGTGCCTGCTCATGGTAAAACATTCAATTCCACCAGACAGATAAAACTGTTTAAAAGAGTCCCCTTTTCCTCCTTTTTATTTTTATTTATTTATTTATAATAAATAAATGTCTCTCTCTTTCCCTAGTGGGGAAGGGCTCTGGGGAAGCAGAGCTCAAGGACACATTGGTAGGGTTGTCTGTACAGGGAAGTCTGGTTGGCATCATGCTAGCATCTGGAACCTGGTGGTTGAAAAGAGAGTTAACATACAAAGCCAAAAAATTGTTGAACAATCATGGACCTAAAAGCTGGGATAGTGCAGATGAAGAGTTGGGGGGGGTCCTCCATTTTGTAAATAGTATGCATATTTTAGTAATATTCCAAATGGCCTGTGGCTATACTAGTGTTTTTGTTGTTGTTTGCTTGCTTGCTTGCTTTTGCCTGAGCCTGAAATCTAATTATTATTAAAATAAATAAATAAAAATTATTATTTTTTTATTTAAGAAAGTATTAATTAACAAAACCATAGGGTAGAATGGGTACAATTCCACACAATTCCCACCACCCATTCTCCATATCCCATCCCCTCCCCTGATAGCTTTCCCATTCTCTATCCCTCTGGGAGCATGGACCCAGGGTCATTGAGGTTGCAGAAGGTAGGAGGTCTGGTTTCTGTAATTGCTTCCCCGCTGAACATGGGCGTTGACTGGTCGGTCCATACTCCCAGTCTGCCTCTCTCTTTCCCTAGTAGGGTGCGTTTCTGGGGAAGCTGAGCTCCAGCACACATTGGTGGGGTCTTCAGTCCAGAGAAGCCTGGCTGGCTTCCTGATGACATCTGGAACCTGGTGACTGAAAAGAGAGTTAACATACGAAGCCAAACAAATTGTTGAGCAATCATGGACCCAAAGCTTGGAATAGTGGAGAGGAAGTGTTAGGGGGATATTCACTGCAAACTCTAGTGTACTTCTGCTTTCAGGTATATATTTTGCAGTAGTTTACGGATACGTGTGAACATATGCTCTCTCTCACAGAAACTGGTGTATATCTAGGTTTTGGGACTTTGTTAGAAAGTGAACCACCTGAGATGGAATTAGAGTATACTATGAAAGGAAAGGTCTCACCCGAGTAATGAAGCTGAAGGGTTGTCATTCCACACATGTAGTCTCTGGACACAGTCTGAAGTGAAGCATGTTGAGGTGGCAATCGTTGTGTTGGTTAGGTTGTGATCGGCAGATGCAATATTATTTTATATGGATTGGGAGAGGCATACAGGAAAGTGGGCCCTATCCAATGGTTCCAGAACTGGGGGAAGTAGAGGCTTTATAGTGGAGATGTGAGGTTCCTGATGTCTTAGGGTTCAAAAAGACAATAGATAGTTAATGTTATCATCACAATATTTGGTAATTGGGTTAACTTTGAAAAGTCCCTTTGTTAGGGTTTGCTGTACAGTACCTAGTATCTTGTATATATCTGTTCTATTGGTTGCTTCTGATCTACTTGGTCTAGGTTTTTGGGAGAGTCTGCATATCACTTACACAGCCTATATATTGAAAAGATTCAGTTTGTGTCTTGAAAAACTTCGAGACATACAATCAATTTTCTCCCTCTTGTATTAATTAACTAGTGATTTATATGACTACATTTTACTAGAAGTGCACATAAACCCCACTCCCACCACCAAAAGACTGTGACCCATCCCTCCCACCCACTCCCACCTCCCACTGGCCCAGGAAGCTGCATGTCCACCCCTCACCACAGGGTTTTTACTTTGGTGCCCTACTTCAATTTGGTCAGGTCCTGCTTTTAGTTTCCCATGGTAAAACATTGAATTCCACCAGACACATAAAACTGTTTAAAAGAGTCCCCTTTTCCTCCTATTTAAAAAGTTATTCTTTTTATTTATAAAAATGAAACACTGACTAAATAATAGGATAAGAGGGGTGCAACTTCGCATAATTCCCACCACCAGAACTCTGTATCCCATCCCCTCCCCTGATAGCTTTCCTATTCTTTGACCCTCTGGGAGTATGGACCCAGGGTCATTTTGGAATGCAGAAGGTGGAAGGTCTGGCTTCTGTAATTGCTTCTCAGCTAAACATGGGCATTGACAGTTTGCTCCATACTCCCAGCCTGTCTCTCTCTTTCCCTAGTGGGGAAGGGCTCTGGGGAAGCAGAGCTCAAGGACACATTGGTAGGGTTGTCTGTACAGGGAAGTCTGGTTGGCATCATGCTAGCATCTGGAACCTGGTGGTTGAAAAGAGAGTTAACATACAAAGCCAAAAAATTGTTGAACAATCATGGACCTAAAGGCTGGGATAGTGCAGATGAAGAGTTGGGGGGGGGTCCTCCATTTTGTAAATAGTATGCATATTTTAGTAATATTCCAAATGGCCTGTGGCTATACTAGTGTTTTTGTTGTTGTTTGCTTGCTTGCTTGCTTGCTTTTGCCTGAGCCTGAAATCTAATATGCAGGTAGGTCCTAATTATTGTCTGGGGAGGTGATGTCATGGTTGGCAGAAGGCCCAGAAAGCTGGATCAGGGACGAGAGTAGCTCCCAAATATGGGAAAGGTTTATAAATATTGTTGACTGTAAACCCCATTGATCTGATGTGATCTAGGGCCCATATTCAGCTTAGGAGCCTATGTGACCTCTGCATCCCTGTGGGTCTGAGCTCACATTCTGTGGTCATAAGTAGGAACATTGCAAGCTGCCCCAATATCAGGACCCATCTTCTTCAGGTGTAGCATCGAGTATATTGTCCAGCCTCCCTTTGGAGGATGGAACATTCTCTACCATTGTTGATCTAAGTTGAGGGCAAGGTCCTTTGGGGGCCTACAAAGGGGTTTTCCTCCTTTTCTTTAGCATTGAATTTCACTCAACCACCTTAACCTGATTCTACTCCTTGGCCATTTTCTTTCTGTTTTTATTTATTTATTTATTTATTTATTTATCTATTTATTTATTTACTAGGACAGGGAAAATCTGAAAGGGAATGGGGAAATAGAAGGAGAAAGAGTGACACTTGCAGCCCTGCTTCACCACTTACCCTGCAGGTAGGGACAGAGGGCTTGAATCTGGGTCCTTGTGCATCTATAATGTGTGTACTTGTAATGTGTGCGCTCAACCAGATGTTTTAGTACCCATATCCACTCACCTCTGTAGATGTCATCACAGGGATGTGTGAAACTGTTGAGGGTAGCTGAGATGGCACAAAATCAGTCCTCGTGCTTTCTTTCCTTCCTTTTCTTCTTTCCTTTCTCTCTTTCTTTCTTTCTTTCTTTCTAGCTTATATTTTCTTTGTTCCTTCCTTTCCTTTCTTGGCAACTGACCACTTAGACAATCCAGAAGTAAGTAGTGGGCTATAGACTGAAAGTTTGTCCAACTGAACTTTTGTCCTGTGAATGTCCACCTTGCTCCATTTTTGTCCCCAAAACCTCAGTGCCTGCCATGAATGTCTCGTTCCTTCTCTGACTCAAGTATAGACCCCTCCCCAAATCTTACTTTAATTTTCATGTTAGCTCCCCAAATGGGTTGATATTTGCAAACTGAAAGTATTCTGAAATGCAATGGAAGTAAAAATAACTATAACCATATATATATTCTGAAATATAAGTATTCTGAAATTCAGTGGAAGTAAAAATAACAATAACCATATATACTATAGAAGTACAGTTTGCCACTAGTTATAGGGATAAGAAAAAATAAAGTGCACATATAATAAAATAAAATGCAGGGTTCCACACCTGCATAACTCCTCTGTTTCTGGCAGACATCTTTTAATATAAGAGACAGAGAGAGAGAGACAGTGAGGGAAGGAGAGATACCACAGTACTACTCCACCACCCATGAGGTTTCCTCTAGAGCGGCTGCTCCCAGATGGTGGCAGGGGCTCAAAGCTGGGTCTTTTTGCATGAGAAAATAAGCATTCTACCAGGCAAACCATTTCCCAGTCCCCAATTATTTCATTTTCTATAAAGTAAATGCTATTTAAAATTGTTCTATAATTATAGAAACTACAAATAGGAGACCAGGCACTGGAGCACCCAGTTGAGCACACAAGTTACCATGTAAAGGTCTAGGTTCAAGCCCCCAGTCCCCACCTGTGGGGCTAGGAAGTTTCATGAGCAGTGAGGCAATGATGCAGTTGTCTCTTTCTCTCCCTGTCTACCTCTCCATCTCCTCAATTTCTCTCTGTTCTATCAAATAAGAAAGAAAGAAAGAAAGAAGAAATATAAAGAAAGGAAGGAAGGAAGGAAGGAAGGAAGAAAAAGAAAGAAAGAAGGAAAGAAAGAAAGAAAGAAAGAAAGAAAGAAAGAAAGAAAGAAAGAAAGAAGTAGAGGGAGGGGAGAGGAGGGAATGGGGAGAGAAGGATAGGGAAGGGGAGGGATGGGAAGGGGAGAGGAAGGGAGGGGAGGGGAGGGGAAGAGATGGGAGGGGAAGAGAGAGGAGGGGCAATAACGGAAAAAATTACTACAAGAAGGGGTAGACTTGTCATACAGACACCTAGCCCCAGGGATAACACTAGTGGCAATAAAATAAATAGTCAAGCCCAAACAGGCACCAGGGCCCTGCCTGCTCACACCCCTGGATGAATTCATACTGACCACAGTTTCTCCTCATTCAGAGAACATGGCACAGGTCACGCAAGGAGAAAGGACTTCTGCCTGCTGACACCCCATGTGTACACACACACACACACACACACACACACACACACACACACCCCTTGTGCCCTAGGCACACCTGAGTGTCTGTGGAATGTTTTCCCTTGTATACCTCTAGGCAAGTGTAAGAGATCTTGATTCACCCAAAAAGCCTTTTCTTTGATTTCCAGAGAGTTCCCAGTTTGTGCAGAAATGTTGACTAGAAGTCAGCAATGCTTCTGAAGTATAGCTTCTTGGCAGGTTGAGGAGGAAACTCTAATATCTCCTGTTATGTGCCATCAAGAACAAGGGTTCAGGGGCTCAGCCATAGTACATCCACCCCAGACACCACCCCAGACAGCCTGGCATTCCCAAGCCAGGGATCCTGCTCAAAGCAGACAGGAATCAATGGCAATGACATTGACTGTTGGAAAAAGAATGCGTTCTGCTGTATGAGCAATAAGCCAGAGAGACAGGAGGCTGGGCTGAAGTCTGTCTCCACCTTCTAAGCTAGAGGATTTGTCTTAAGGTTAGGATAATGTAGATACATGGGAAACAGCATGGGAAGGATGGAGAGATATCCAGCAGAGTCATTGATGGTAAAGTAAGAGCAAGAGTTCTGTCTCAAACATTCTTTATCAATGGACCACTCACTTCTAAGCATCGGTCAGCATTCCACTTCCATGGTGGGCGGTGAGTGCATCTTTAGTTCTTGGTAGTGTTTGAGGTCAACTCTTCCTTCAGTACATGCTGGAGGGAAAGGTTCTGCTACCAACTCTTAAGATGTGAAAAACAACCCATCAAAGGGTCCTTAATCTTGTTTAAACAGTTTGGGGTAGTGTTGCTCCAAGGTTTCAGCAGGTTCAGTGGAGCCACTAGGAGTGACAACAGGAAGAGAAGCCAGGATGAAAGGGTGTATGTATGGGGGGTTGGAGGAGCAGTGAAGTAGATTCTACAAACACAACTCCCACCCCAGATTTAACAGTTCTCTTCATGGTCCAGTCTGGACAAAAATGAGAGTCAAAGGATACAAGAAACACACCATGTAAGAATGACCTTCTCCATCCATGTTTTCCATTGTTTCCAACAATCATTTTGTGAGATCAAAAAGGAACAAGAAGACTAGAGAGATAGCTCACAAGGTTGGATCACCCATGCTGTGCACCCGGCTCAGTGTTTCTCACATCTTCCTTCTCTCATTCTTGTTCTCTGTTTCTCTATGTAAATGAAAAAGTACTTCAAAAGTTATGAAGTCATGCATGCTCTAGGCCTTGATTCTGCACAGGAGGAAGAGGAGAAATAAAAAGGAAGGAAGAAGAGGAGGAGAAATAGAAGGAGGAAGAGGAGAAAGATATTAGAAGGAGAAGGAAGAGAAGGAGAGGCTAAGAAAGAGGACAAGAAGAAAGAGGAGAAGGAAGAGGGAAAAGAGGAGGAGACAGAGGAGAAGATGGTAGAGGAGACATGATATTGAAAGAAAGGCTTATTCACACCAAATATATGGGATTGAGGATAGCTCCTATATAACTGTTACAAATAAAACAGGCCTGGGGTCAGGTAGTGACTCACCCAGTTAAGTGCACATAGTAATATGTACAATGACCCACAAAAGGACCCAGGTTCAAGCCCCTGCTCTCCACCTGTAGGAGGGATGTTTCACATGCAGTGAAGCAGGTCTTCAGGTGTCTTATTATCTCTCTCCCTATCAGTCTCTCCCTCCCCTTCCAATTTCATTCTGTCTTATCAAATAAAATGAAAAAAAAAAAAGAGGAAAGAATGACCACCAGTGGATTTGTAGTGCCAGCACAAAGATTCAACAGGGTCATTAATGATAAAGTAAGAGCAAGAGTTCAGGCTCAAACGTTCTTAGTCAATGGACCACTAACTTCTAAGAGTTGGTCAGTATTCCACTCCCACAGTGGGCAGTGAATTCTTCTTTAGTTCTTGGTGGTGCTTGAGGTTACCTCTTCCTACATTACATGCTGGAGGGAAGGATGATAGCTTTGGAGGCAAAAAAATAATATAAATAAGAATAAAAAATAAAACAAAACAGGTCAAGAGTAGGGTTATTTATATCAAGTTCTACCAAAACTTAATAACTTAATGAGGTGTAGTTTTAGCCTCTCCTCTTAGAATTATTCTTTAATATTTTATTAGTGATATAATAAACTGTTTACAATACATAAGATTATAGGAATATAGTTCCACACTACATCCAACACCAAAGTTTATCTCCCCACCCCCATAGTCTTACAGGCAGTTTGTCTACTCTTTTTGTTTGTTTATTTATCTTGTTTTCCTTTGATTTTGTAAGTTCATGCACTACAATTGTCTAGATTGTAGAATATGAGTCAAACCATCTGGTAGTTGTCTTTTACCTCCTTCACTAAGCATCATCACCACTAATTCCATACATTTTGTCCTCAAGGATACAATATCATTTTTAACTGCAAAGTAATATTTCACTGACTGTATATCTCATAACTTCCCAGTTGTTCATCAATGGACATTGATGTGGGAATGAAAACTGTTGTGGCCTCAGTGGAAAATAATGTAGAGAGCAGTTAGAAAAATAAAAATGGAAATATCCTGTGATCCAGCAATAACACTCCTAGGCATATATCCAAAGGACATGAAAACACTAATCTGAAGGGACATGTGCACCCCTCTGTTTGCGGCTGTGTGACTCACAATTGCCAAGAAGTGGAAGCTACCCAAATGGAATTTTTAAACCAGTCAGTTTTTAATTTCCTGATCAGCCTTAGTGAATTAGCCTTCATAAGACACTCCTTCTGCTTCACCACCTTCCATGAAGAAAGGAATATTTGCCTGAGACCAACTTCCTTTTCTTTGTCCCAAACTCTTTTCTATAAAGAGACTATAAAAACCTTTCATTTGGGGAGTTGGGTGGTAGCGCAGTGGGTTTAGCACAGATGGCGCAAAGCGAAGGACCAGCGTAAGGATCCCGGTTTAAGCTCCCGGCTCTGCACCTGCAGGAAAGTCGGTTCACAGGCTGTGAAGCAGGTCTGCAGGTGACTATCTTTCTCTCCCCCTCTCTGTCTTCCCCTCCTCTCTCCATATCTCTCTGTCCTATCCAACAATGACAACAACAATGAAACATCAAGGGCAACAAAAGGGAAGAAATAAATAAAGTAAATATTTCTTTAAAACCCTTTCATTTTTTAAAATGTACACAGCTCCTTTCTCTTTGCTGGTGGGATTTATGAATCATTGAGTAAAACCAGTCAAATCGACCAGAAGTCAGAGCTGAGCAGTGTTCTGGCACAAAAAAAAAAAAAGTCAGTCTAGTAATAATATATTTTTCCAATTTTCATTTATATATAAAATTTTATTTCTCCTTTGATTCTGAAGGACAACTTCTCTGATAATAGTATTCTGGTTGGATTTTTTTTTTCTTTCACTGTTTTGAATATATAATCTCACTCCTTCCTGGTCTACAAAATTTCTGCTAAAAAAAAAAAAAAAAATGGAGGGAGGTAAGATGGCGACGGCCTGAGAAGTCGCTAACAGCGAGTGCTCTGATAGCATCGTCGGCAAAGGTAGGATTTTCTGCCTTTAGCAGGCCAGTCAACAAGGGGGGAGCACCAAAGAAGTGATTACAGTTTAATTTGGGTTAACAATTAGAGCAAAGGGGACACGGACTAGCGGGGCTCCAGAATTCCCAGGCGGCGCCAGGCAAGGCGAGTGCGCCGGGCATTGTCCTCCGCCCGCCCGGGAAGGCGGCTCCTCCGCCGGTTGCAGAGCGCAGCGGGCAGAGGACCCGGAGAGAGCACTTTAGCTCGGGGGCTGCCTCTTGGGAGTTGCCAGGGTCCACCGCGACCCTGAGGGTGGATCCAAAGACTTCTTGAGTATAGCTCTCATTGGATCAAAGGACTTGGAGCTAGTTTTCATTTTTGAGAAATCCTTTAAAAAAGTCTGGAGGGCGGGGATTCCCGGAAGATGGCGCCCAGAGAAGCAGAAGCGGCCAGCCTTTGAGCTCCGGACACATCTCGTGTAAACAATAGGATTTTCTGCCTTTAGCAAGCCAGCCAATAAGGGGCCATAACGGTCATACCAAGGATGTTTCTATAACTTAATTTGGGTTAAGAATTAGAGTAGGGGAAAAAATTCTTTTTTCTTCCTTTTAATTTTCAAGCATACATCCTTCACGCCGCCCCCCCCCCCCCATAAGCAGTGCCTGGGACCAGCTACTAGCAGGATACCCCATACCACCAAACAGGTTTTTTTTTTTTTTTTCTTTCCTCTTTCCTTTTTTTTTTTTTTTTTTTTTTTTTTAATTCACTGATACACATTTGGGAAGTTCCTCGCACTGCTCTTTAATTACAACTCTACTTCTTATCTTCTCCCTTTTCTCTCTCTTATCTCTCTCTATCTCTCTTTTTTTTTTTTTTTTTTTTTTAATCTTGTCATACACTTCTTTCTTCTTTGCCTTTCTGAATTTGTGAATTACTTTGGGGAAGAAATCTGACCCAGAGTGGACTCTCTATGTGTGTATCTCTGCTCTAGTTCCCTTTACACTCTTGTTACCCTTAGAATATACACTGGATAGTAGATTTGCATAACTGTCTATTCTTGCTATCCTCTCTTCCTTTTCTCTTTCTTCACTGGGATTTGGTTACTATTTTTTCACGGACTGGAGAAATTGTTTGGCTAACTGGTAACGATTAAACTCCTTCAATACTTACTTCAATTGCTACGGTTATTCCGGAGGTTGGTGAGTGCAATTGTCATAAAGGTATTTAGTACAGTGTTACTTGTGCTCAAAACACAACAACTGAGGAACAACAGAGCATTAAAAAAAAAAAAAAAGAGAGAGAAACACATAAATTAAAAAAAAAAATGGGTAGATTAAAAACAAATAAAACTGCTACCCCAATGAATGAAGACAAGAGCCCAGAAGAAACCACAAATCAGTCAGAAGTAACCATAGATAAGAAAAGTATGCAAGCAATAATAAACTTATTAATCACAGAAATGAAAACAACATTGGAGGAAAGAAATGGCAGTATTAGGGAAACAACAGTTGAGACCCCCAAGGAAAATACCGATTATCTTGAGACAATTAGAGAACTGAAAGCTGAAATAGCTGTAATGAAGAAAGAAGCTGAGGCAAGGGAAAGCAGACTAACAGAAGCAGAAAACAGAATTAGTCAGACAGAGGATGAGTTAGAGAAAACTAAGAAAGAGGTGAAAGAGCTTAAAAAGAGATTGAGAGACACTGAAAACAACAACAGAGACATATGGGATGATCTCAAAAGAAGTAACATTCGTATAATTGGCCTGCCAGAGGAAGAAAGAGAGGAAGGGGAAGCAAACATCCTAGAGGAAATAATACAAGAAAATTTCCCAGACCTGAATAACAGAAAGGATATCAAGGTGCAAGAGGCCCAGAGAGTACCAAACAGAATCAACCCAGACCTGAAAACACCAAGACACATCATAGTCACAATGAGAAGAAGTAAGGATAAAGAAAGGATCCTAAAGGCTGCAAGAGAGAAACAAAAAGTCACATACAGGGGAAAACCCATAAGACTTTCTGCAGATTTTTCAACTCAAACTCTAAAAGCCAGAAGGGAGTGGCAAGATATCTATTGAGCCCTGAATGAAAAAGGGTTTCAACCAAGGATTATATATCCTGCTAGACTTTCATTCAAGCTAGATGGAGGGATCAAAACCTTCTTAGACAAACAACAGTTAAAGGAGGCAACTATCACCAAGCCGGCCCTGAAAGAGGTACTAAAAGACCTCTTATAAACAAGAACATCACTATAATACTTGTAATATATCAGAGTAAACAAATTGTTTTTTAGAACAATGGCACTACAATACATTAAATCCATAATATCAATAAATGTCAATGGCTTAAACTCACCCATCAAAAGGCACAGGGTGGGGGGATGGATCAGAAAACATAACCCAACCATATGCTGCTTGCAAGAATCCCATCTGTCACAACAAGATAAACACAGACTTAAAGTGAAAGGATGGAAAACTATCATACAGGCTAACGGTCCACAAAAAAGGGCAGGAACAGCCATTCTCATCTCAGACATGATAGATTTTAAATTAAATAAAGTAATAAAAGATAGGCAAGGACATTACATAATGATTAGAGGATCAATCAGCCAAGAAGACTTAACAATTATTAACATCTATGCACCCAACGAGGGACCATCTAAATACATTAAACACCTATTGAAAGAATTTCAAAAATACATCAATAGTAATACAATAATAGTGGGAGACTTCAATACCCCACTCTCACACTTAGACAGATCAACAAAGCAGAGAACCAATAAAGATACAAGAGAATTGAATGAAGAGATTGACAGACTAGACCTCTTGGACATTTTCAGACTCCTCCACCCCAAAAAACTGGAATACACCTTCTTTTCAAATCCACACAACACATACTCAAGGATAGACCACATGTTAGGCCACAAAGACAGCATCAATAAATTCAAGAGCATTGAAATCATCCCAAGTATCTTCTCAGACCACAGTGGAGTAAAACTAACTTTTAACAACAAACGGAAAATTATTAAAAGACATAGAATTTGGAAACTAAACAACATGCTCCTTAAGAACCACTGGGTCAGACACTCACTCAAACAGGAAATTCAAATGTTCCTGGAAACTAATGAAAATGAAGACACAACCTATCAAAATATTTGGGACACAGCTAAAGCAGTACTGAGAGGGAAACTTATAGCTATACAATCACATATTAAACACCAAGAAGAAGCCCAAATGAACGAACTTACTACACACCTCAAGGACTTAGAGGAAGAGGAACAAAGGAACCCTAAAGCAACCAGAAGGACAGAAATCACTAAAGTTAGAGCAGAAATAAACAACATCGAAAATAAAAGAACCATACAAAAGATCAATGAAGCCAAATGTTGGTTCTTTGAAAGATTAAACAAAATTGACAAACCCCTAGCCAGACTCACCAAACAAAAAAGAGAGAAGACTCAAATTAATAGAATTGTAAACGATACAGGAGATATCACAACTGACACCACAGAAATCCAGAGAATTCTGCGAAACTTCTATAAAGAACTATATGCCACCAAGCTAGAGAATCTGGAAGAAATGGAACAATTCCTAGAAACCTATGCACTTCCAAAACTGAACCAAGAAGAACTACAAAATCTAAATGCACCAATCACAGACAAAGAAATTGAAACCGTTATTAAGAATCTCCCCAACAACAAAAGTCCTGGACCAGATGGCTTCACAAACGAATTCTACAAAACTTTCAGGAAACAGTTAATACCCATACTTCTTAAGCTATTCCATAAGATTGAAGAAACAGGAATACTCCCTTCCACCTTCTATGAAGCCAACATCACCCTGATACCAAAAGCTGATAGGGACAGAACAAAAAAGGAAAACTACAGACCAATATCTCTGATGAACATAGATGCCAAAATATTAAACAAGATCTTGGCCAACCGGATACAGCAACACATCAAAAAGATTGTTCATCATGACCAAGTGGGATTCATCCCAGGAATGCAAGGCTGGTTCAACATCCGTAAATCAATCAATGTCATTCATCACATCAATAAAAGCAAAGCCAAAAATCACATGATTATCTCAATAGATGCAGAGAAAGCCTTTGATAAAATCCAACACCCATTCATGCTCAAAACTCTACAAAAAATGGGAATAGATGGGAAATTCCTCAAGATAGTGGAGTCTATATATAGCAAACCTACAGCCAACATCATACTCAATGGAGAGAAGCTGAAAGCATTCCCCCTCAGATCAGGGACTAGACAGGGCTGCCCACTGTCACCGTTACTCTTCAACATAGTATTGGAAGTTCTTGCCATAGCAATCAGGCAAGAGAAAGAAATCAAAGGGATACAGATTGGAAGGGAAGAAGTCAAGCTCTCACTATTTGCAGATGATATGATAGTATACATAGAAAGACCTAAAGAATCCAGTAGAAAATTACTGGAAGTTGTTAGGCAATATAGCAAGGTATCAGGCTACAAAATCAATGTACAAAAATCAGTGGCATTTCTTTATGCAAACACTAAATCTGAAGAAGAAGACATCCAGAAATCACTCCCATTTACTGTTTCAGCAAAATCAATCAAATACCTAGGAATAAAGTTGACCAAAGAAGTGAAAGACTTGTATGCTGAAAACTATGAGTCGCTACTCAAGGAGATAGAAACTGATACCAAGAAATGGAAAGATATCCCATGCTCATGGATTGGAAGAATAAATATCATCAAAATGAACATTCTCCCCAGAGCCATATACAAATTCAATGCAATACCCATCAAAGTTCCACCAAGCTTCTTTAAGAGAATAGAACAAACACTACAATCATTTATCTGGAACCTGAAAACACCTAGAATTGCCAAAACCATCCTAAGGAAAAGAAACAGAAATGGAGTCATCACACTCCCAGACCTTAAACTATATTATAAAGCCATCATCATCAAAACAGCATGGTACTGGAACAAAAATAGGCACACAGACCAGTGGAACAGAATTGAAAGCCCAGAAGTAAATCCCAACACCTATGGGCATCTAATCTTTGATAAGGGGGCCCAAAGGATTAAATGGAAGAAGGAGGCTCTCTTCAATAAATGGTGCTGGGAAAACTGGGTTGAAACATGCAGAAGAATGAAATTGAACCACTTTATCTTACCAGAAACAAAAATCAATTCCAAATGGATCAAAGACCTAGATGTCAGAACAGAAACAATCAAATACTTAGAGGAAAACATTGGTAAAACACTTTCCCATCTACACCTCAAGGATATCTTTGATGAATCAAACCCAATTGCAAGGAAGACCAAAGCAGAAACAAACCAATGGGACTACATCAAATTGAAAAGCTTCTGCACATCCAAAGAAACTATTAAACAAACAGAGAGACCCCTCACAGAATGGGAGAAGATCTTCACATGCCATACATCAGACAAGAAACTAATCACCAAAATATATAAAGAGCTCAGCAAACTTAGCCGCAAAAAAGCAAATGACCCCATCCAAAAATGGGCAGAGGAAATGAACAAAACATTCACCACAGAGGAGATCCAAAAGGCTAACAAACATATGAAAAACTGCTCTAGGTCACTGATTGTCAGAGAAATGCAAATTAAGACAACACTAAGATACCACCTCACTCCTGTAAGAATGGCATACATCAAAAAGGACAGCAGCAACAAATGCTGGAGAGGATGTGGGGACAGAGGAACCCTTTTACATTGCTGGTGGGAATGTAAATTGGTACAGCCTCTGTGGAGAGCAGTCTGGAAAACTCTCAGAAGGCTAGACATGGACCTTCCATATGACCCAATAATTCCTCTCCTGGGGTTATACCCCAAGGACTCCATAACACCCAACCAAAAAGAGGTGTGTACTCCTATGTTCATAGCAGCACAATTCATAATAGCTAAAACCTGGAAGCAACCCAGGTGCCCAACAACAGATGAATGGCTGAGAAAGCTGTGGTATATATACACAATGGAATACTATGCAGCTATCAAGAACAATGAACTCACCTTCTCTGACCCATCTTGGACAGAGCTAGAAGGAATTATGTTAAGTGGACTAAGTCAGAAAGTTAAAGATGAGTATGGGATGATCCCACTCATCAACAGAAGCTGACTTAGAAGATCTGAAAGGGAAACTAAAAGCAGGACCTGATCAAATTGTAAGTAGGGCACCAAAGTAAAAACCCAGTGGTGAGGGGTAGACATGTAGCTTCCTGGGCCAGTGGGGGGTGGGAATGGGCGGGAGGGATGGGTCACGGTCCTTTGGTGATGGGAATGGTGTTTATGTACACTCCTAGCAAAATGTAGACATATAAATCAGTAGTTAATTAATATGAGAGGGGGAAATCAATTGTATGTCTCAAAGGTTCTCAAAAGACAAACTGAATCTTTTTAATAGATAGGCAACGTATTTGATATGCGGACTCTCTCAAAAGCCTAGACCAAGTAGATTAGAAGCTTCCAATAGCACAGCTATATACAAGATACTGGGTACTGTACAGCAAACCATAACAAAGGGACTTTTCAAAGTTAACCCAATTAACAAATAATGTGATGATAATATTAACTATTGATTGTCTTTTTGAAGCCTAAGACAGCAGGAACCTCACATCTTCACTATAGAGCCCCTACTTCCCCCAGTCCTGGCACCCATGGATAGGGCTCACTTTCCCGTATGCTTCTCCCAATATAATATTCACCCAAATAATATTGCATCCGTCGATCACAACCTAACCAAAGCAACGATTGCCATCTCAACATGCTTCACCTCAGAGTGTATCCAGAGACTTCACGTGTGGAATGACAACCCTTCAGCTTCATTACTCGGGTGAGACCTTTCCTTTTATAGTACACTCTAATTTCATCTCAGGTAGTTCACTTTCTAACAAAGTCCCATAACCTAGACATACACCAGTTTCTGTGAGAGAGAGCGTATGCGCACACGTATCCATAAACTACTGCAAAATATATACCTGAAAGCAGGATTACACTAGAGTTTGCAGTGAGTACCTCCCCAACACTTCCTCTCCACTATTCCAATCTTGGGATCCATGTTTGCTCAACAAATTGTTTGGCTTTGTATGTTAACTCTCTTTTCAATCACCAGGTTCCAGATGCCACCAGGATGCTGGCTAGGCTTCCCTGGATTGAAGACCCCACCAATGTGTCCTGGAGCTCAGCTTCCCCAGAGACACACCTTACTAGGGAAAGTGAGAGGCAGACTGGGAGTATGGACCGACCAGTCAACGCCCATGTTCAGCGGGGAAGCAATTACAGAAGCCAGACCTTCCACCTTCTGCAACCCTCAATGACCCTGGGTCCATGCTCCCAGAGGGCTAGAGAATGGGAAGGCTATCATGGGAGAGGGTGGGTTATGGGGATTGGGAGGTGGGAATTGTGTGGAGTTGTACCCCTCCTACCTTATGCTTTTGTTCACTAATCCTTTCTTAAATTAAAAATTTAAATAAAAAAAAAAAATGAAAAAAAAAAAAAAAAAAAAAAAAAACCAGTCAAATCTCTGTAAGAGGTGGTTCAGGCCTTAAGAGTGCTAACTTCTGTGTTTAAGTGGACAGGTTCCATTGTGTGACTCTAGTCAACTAGAGATGATTATACAGTTTCAAGGGGGACTCCACATTACAGCAATATAAGCAGATAGTTAAATTAGTCAAGAAGTCAAGAGGGGAGTAAGAGGTGCAAACCACGTAAGACAAAGGTTGGGAGACAGGCTAGCTAATCAGGAACAGTAGAGCTTGGGAAGGTTCCCCAGCAGTTGTCCATTCACAGGGAAGGAGAGCCCTCTTTTACAGAATGAAGGTCTTTTGTGGTCCTCTGGAAGGGTTCCAAGCATTGAGAGCTTTTGTGCCTACAGGATTTGGGAGGATCTCATCATTCTGTCATGTGGATGTAATCCTGTTTCCCAACCCCAAAGCTCTCAGAACCCCATCATTTGGGAACTTATGGTGGTTCCATTTTTAGGCATTGATGAAACTATTGTTCATTAATAGCTCAACCACAGATCCTCTTCTCTCCCTTCCCAGGAAGTCCAGTGCTCCAATCCTCAATATCCAAGAGTCACTCTGTTAGCCTAAGTTCAGGAGTGACTGAAAGGGGTTTTTAGTTTTTGGTCATCTCTGGGGCTTTACCACTCTGGGATAACTTATCAAATAGAGTTGGGGTAGGGGGGTTGGGAGGAAGGAGGAGGAGGAAGAGGAGGAAAAGAACCCAGCACACTAA
Organism: Erinaceus europaeus; assembly: GCF_950295315.1. NCBI lineage: Eukaryota > Metazoa > Chordata > Mammalia > Eulipotyphla > Erinaceidae > Erinaceus > Erinaceus europaeus. The sequence goes on from NC_080176.1 coordinate 30,157,746, forward strand.
AAATTCCTTCCATATAGTGGGGGCCAGGCCTAGAACCCTGGTTGTACACATGGCAAAACAGCAGACTATCCAAGTGAACTATTTTGTAGGGCTCGAAAGGGCCCTTTTGAGAATAACAAAAAAATACACCTCTTGGGGCAGGGGAAATAACATCTAGTAGAGTGCACACGTTACAATGTGAAAGATTCTGGGTTCAAGTACCGGGTCCTCACCTACATAGAAGTTTCATGAGCTGTGGACCAGTGCTACCAGTATCTTTCTCTCTATCTCCTTCTCCCCTATCAACTTCTCCCCGTACATCTCTATTCAATAAATTAACTTTTTAACAGATCCTCCTCTTATACCCCAAACTTATAACCTCTGTAGCAGCAAACATGGAAGTAGAAGACTTCTACAACAACTGATATTTGAACTTGACTGGTCTGATTGAATCAGGTGGCTCTTCCCACTGTCTGTGGATACCATCCAATCCTCAGAGGGCTGGAACATAATGAAAAAAGAAAAAAAGCAAATACACAGTCTCCACTGAGCTGGGACAGACATCCATCTGCTCCTGCCCTGGTTCTCAGGTTTACAGTATCAGATCTGCTTGTACCATCAACCCATCAATCCTCAAGCCTTCTGACTTGACCTAATTTCCACCGCCAGTTCTCCTGGGTCCCTCAATTTGCAGATTGCCGATGGTGAGGTTTTCATAAAAGTTTCATAAAGGTTTTTTTTTTTCATAAAAAAGGAACATTGACAAAACTATACGTTAAGAATGGTACAACAACACACAATTCCCACCACCAGAACTTCATATCTCATCCCATCCCCTGATAGTTTTCCTATTCTTTGTCCCTCTGGGAGTATGGACCCAGGGTCATTGTGGGATGCAGAAGGTGGAAGGTCTGGCTTCTGTAATTGCTTCCCTGCTGAACATGGGTGCTGACAGGTCAATCCATACTCCCAGCCTGCTTCTCTCTTTCCCTAGTGGGCCAGGGTTCCATGGAAGCAGAGCTCCAATATACATCACTGGGGTTATCTATGCAGGGAAGTCTGGTTGGCATCATGCTAGCATCTGGAACTTGGTGGCTGAAAAGAGAGTTAACATACAAAGCCAAACAAATTGTTGATTAATCATGAACCTAAAGGCTGGAAAATTGCAGATGAAGAGTGGGGTGGGTGGGTCCTCTGTTTTGTAGATAGCTAGTAGGCATATTTTAGTTATATTCCAAAGGGCCTGTAGCTACACTAGTTTGTTGTGTTGTTTTTTTTTCCCCTGAGCCTGAAATCTGATACGCAGGTGGGTCCAAGTTATTGTCTGGGGAGATGATGTCATGGCTGGAAAAAGGACCAGAAAGCTTCATCAGGGAAGAAAGTAGCTCCCAAATATGAGAAAGGTGTATAAATATTGTTGACTGTAAATTCCATCAATTTGGTCTGATCTGGGACCCATATTTGTTGGTGTGCTTCTAAGGAGCCTATGTGACTTCTGCATCCCTGTAGATCAGAGCTCACATTCTGTGGTCATGAGTAGGAAAGTTCTAAGCTACCCTAATATAGGTACTCATCTTCCTCAGGTATAGCATAGAGTATGTTGTCCAGCCTCCCTTTGGAGGATAGAACATTCTCTACCGTTGTTGATCTAAGTTGAGTGCAAGGTCCTATGGAGGCCGACAAAGCAGTCTGTTTTGTTGTTCTTGATAGAGATGGCCAGTAACAATGGAAAGAGGGATTTATTTGAGGTTGAGGCCCATCATGTCTCCTTGGGAATCTCAGGGCTTTCCAACTAGAGCCCCAGCTGATGAGGTGGCCCCATAGTGACTGAAGAGTCATCATTAAAGTATGCCGGTCTCTTGCCTTTATTCAGCTTTTATAAGGTTAGCTTTAGAGTGACTGAGGGAAGTGTAATAGGAAGTAGGTGAGGAGGGTATCTAAGTCTAAGTGGACACTATTTCATTATGAACTTTATACTGACTCACTGCAGACTATTGTGTACTTTTGCTTTCAGTTATATATTTTGCCCTAATTTATGGATACATGTAAATATACGCTCTATCTTATGGAACCTGGTCTATATCTAGGTTTTGAGACTTTGTTAGGAAGTGAACCACCTGTAATGGAATTAGAGAATCTTATGAAAGGAAAGGTCTCACTGGAGTAATGAGGGTGAAGGGTTGACATTTCATGACTGACTTCTCTGGATAGCCTGAAGTGAAGCATGCTGAGGTGGTACTCATTGCTTTGATTAGGTTGGGATCGGCGGATGCAGTATCATTTGATATGGATTCAGAGGAGCATGCAGAAAAGTGAGCCCCACCCTAGAGGTTCTGGGGGAAAGATAGGCTCTATAGGGGAAACGGGAGGTTCCTGCTATCTTAGGGTTTAAGAAGACAACATATAGTTATTGCTATAATCACATTATTTGGAATTTGGGTTAACTTTGAAATATCCCTTTGTTAGGATTTGCTGTATCATACACAGCCTCACCATGATTTATGTCCTTTGACATTACTTGTATATAGCTGTGCCACCAGTTGCTTCTGTTCTTCCTGGTCTAAGCTTTTAAGAGACTCAACATATCAAAGACTCAGCCTATGTATTAAAAAGACTCAGTCAGTGATTTAAAAAGTTTGAAACATTCAATCAATTTTCCTCCTCTCATATTAATTAAAGTGATTTATATGACTACAAATTAATAGGACTGTACATAAACACCATTCCCAGAACCAAAAGACTGTGTCCCTGTCCCATCCCATCATCCCCCACCCCCCCCTCCCCACCCTTTCCCCATTAAACACAACATCCACCTTCACTCTCAACCCAGGGTTTTTACTTTGGTGCCCTACTCCAAATTCAGTCAAATTCTGTTTTGAGTTTCCCTTTCTGTTCTTCTTTCTCAACTTCTGTTTATGAGTGGGATCATCCCATACTCATCTTTATCTTTCTGACTTAGCTCATTTAACATAATTCCTTCTAGCTCCATCCAAAATGGGTCAGAGAAGGTGGGTTCATTGTTCTTAATAGTTGTGTAGCATTCCATTGTGTATATATATATATACGGCAGCTTGGCACCTGGTTTGTTTCCAGGTTATAGCTATTATGAACTGTGCTTCTGTGATCATAGGTGTATGCATATCTTTTTGGTTGGGTGTTATGGAGTCCTTGGGTTATATCCCCAGGAGAGGAATTACTGGATCATATGGAAGTTCCATGTCTAGCCTTGTGAGAGTTCTCCAGACTGCTCTCCACAAAGGTTGAACCAATTTACATTCCCACCAGCAGTGCAGACATGTTCCTTTCTCCCCACAGCCTCTCCAGCATTTGTTGCTGCTATCCTTTTTAATGTATGCCATTCTGACAGGGTTGAGGTGGTATCTCAATGTTGTCTTTATTTGCATTTCTCTGACAATCAGCAATCTGGAGCAATTTTTCATGTGTTTGTTAGCCTTTTGTATCTCTTCAGTACTGCATGTTCTTTTCATATCCTCTGCCCATTTTTGGATGGGTTAATTTGCTTTTTTGTTGCTAAATTTGCTGAGCTATTTGTATATTTTGGTTATTAGTCTCTTGTCTGATGTATGGCATGTGAAGATTTTCTCCTATTATGTGAGGGGTCTCCTTGTTTGTGTGATAGTTTCTCTGGCTGTGCAGAAGCTTTTCAATTTGATGTATTCCCATTGATTTGTTTCTGCTTTAGTCTTTCTTGCAATTGGGTTTGTATCATCAAAGATGTCCTTGAGGTTTAGGTGGGAAAGTGTCCCACCAATGTTTTCCTCTAAGTATTTGATAGTTTCTGGTCTAACATCCATGTCATTGGTCCATTTGGAGTTGATTTTTGTTTCTGGTGAGATAAAGTGGTTCAGTTTCATTCTTCTGCATGTTTCAACCCAGTTTCCCCAGCACCATTTATTAAAGAGAGCCTCCTTTCTCCATTCAATACTTTGGGCCTCTAATCAAAGATTAGATGCCCATAGGTGTGGGGGTCCAGCCTCCATTTCTAAGTGGAACAGTTCCTACCATTAATTCCTCTCCTATCTCTTTTTCTATCTCATTGGAATAGTTTATAAATCCCTGCCTGGTGCAGAAAGTTTTGATTTTGAGGGGCTCAGTGCCAGAAACTGGGGACAGAGAGCAAATATATATTTCTTTGCACATCACAGACATAATTTAACCCAATTCCAATTTTTGATAGAGAAAGAAAATGAAACCAGAACAATTCACCCTGTTTGGCATTGATCACACACTGACTGGTCCAGAAATGTACTACGGGAAATCCTTCCCCACCCAATAGTGATATGGATTTTCCCACATGAAGCTGGGGGAGGTGGGCATGGCTGGCTCACAGCCTCTGAATCTGAGGGTCCAAAAGAACATGATTGTCAGATATGTTCCTGCACAGAGGAGGTGACTAGCGATTAATGATAAATTTGGTCCACAGTGTCTTAAAAACCTGTGCTTTTTGCCATGGCTTGGAGCCTCCAGATAGGATTTTCATAAATAAATGACTACCCAAAGACTCAAATCTGAAACTTTGGGGCAAGGGAAACAATGGAGCCTTCACACTTGCTATCTTTTATGAAGATAACAAATAGTGTAGTATTGATCATTGGGTCCCCTGTCCTTTATTAGTTTACAACATACAAAGAAATTCTAAGCAGCTAAAATTAGCAAAAAGCACAATGGTTTGTCTAAGAGAACAAATGGTGTTTAATGGGAACAAATGGAATGAAAAATCTGCATAAGGCAGTACCATGGAGTCTCTTTTGGACTAACATTCTTTTGTTTGAAGTTCTCTCTTCACTAACATGCCTAATGGAATCCCAGACAATTTAGAGCTGCAATGCCAGCAAGTCAAGTACCTCCTCATTCACATCAAGTATCAAACTGGCTGTGGCCCAGAGCAATGGCATTCACTGATTCCTATAAATGTCTGAGAAGTTACATAGCTCTGCTAGCCATGCAGAGTAATTAGGCCATGGGTTGTCTAAGACGGTGGTGAAATACAAACTTGGCTTGTATTTACAAGCCCAGCATGCTGAGACATCTTCCCTGGACATTCCCTAATAAAAACTGAACTTAGGAAATGAAGGGACATCAGGTACTCACATCTCCAAAACATGCCTGTTGACCTTAGTCTTTTCAAACAACAAAGTAAAAGGCAAAGAGGTTTTGGGACTTTGTTAGAAAGTGAACCACCTGGGATGGAATTAGAGAATACTATGAAAGGAAAGGTCTCACCTGAGTAATGAAGCTGAAGGGTTGTCATTCCACACGTGAATTCTCTGGACACAGTCTGAGCTGAAGCATGTTGAGGTGGCAATCACTGTGTTGATTAGGTTGCGATTGGCAGGTGCAATATTATTTTATATGGATTGGGAGAGGGATGCGGGAAAGTGGGCCCTATCCTAAGGTTCCAGGACTGGGGGAAATATAGGCTCTATAGTGGAGATGTGAGGTTCCTGTTGTCTTAGGGTTCAAAAAGACAATGGATAGTTAATGTTATCATCACATTATTTGGTAATTGGGTTAACTTTGAAAAGTCCTTTTGTTAGGGTTTGCTGTATAGTACCCAGTATCTTGTATGTAGCTGTGCCATTGGTTGCTTCTGATCTACTTTGTCTAGGCTTTTGAGAGAGTCCGCATATCAAATACACAGTCTATATATATATATCCATGTTCAGCGGGAAGCAATTACAGAAGCCAGACCTTCCACCTTCTGCAACCCACAATGACCCTGGGTCCATGCTCCCAGAGGGATAGAGAATGGGAAAGCTATCAGGGGAGGGGATGGGATATGGAAATTGGGTGGTGGGAATTGTGTGGAGTTGTACCCCTCCTACCCTATGGTTTTGTTAATTTATTCTTTCTTAAATAAAAAATAAATTTAAAAAAAAGACTCTTACCTGTTGGGAATTTTTTTTTCCTTTTTATTGTGTGATCACTATACCTCAATCCAGTCCCTGGTTCTCCAGCTCCATGTCCACCTCTACCAATATACTTCTCCCCTCTCTTTAGAAGGAAGGGAAGGTTGGTTTAAGTAATAACATCTAACTCCATGTGAAATTGAAAGGCATTTTTTTTTTCTTGATGGAGATAAAAATTGAGAAGGAAGACGGAGAGAGAGGAAGAGAGAGAAGGGGCCCAATGGTAGTGCACAAAGTGCAAAGAGCAAGGACCCACACAAGAATCCTGGTTCAAGATCCCAGCTCCCCACCTGCCTGGGGGGGAGCAGTCACTTCAGATGTGGTAAAGCATGTCTACAGATGTGTATCTTTCTCTCCCTCCTCTGTCTTCCTCTCCTCTATCAATTTCTCTATCCTATGCAACAACAATAGAAAAAAGATGGCCACCAAGAGCAGTGGGGTTTGTAGTGCAGGCACCAAGACCCAGAGATAACCGTAGAGGTATATATATATATATATATATATATATATATATATATAGAGAGAGAGAGAGAGAGAGAGAGAGAGAGAGAGAGAGAGATTCCCCAGAGGTAACCCTAGAGGTATATATGGAGAGAGAGAAAGAGAGACCTGCAGCATTGCTTCACCACTGATAAAGCTTCAGCCCCACAGGTGATGACTGGAGGACTGAACTGGGTCTTCACATATGGGAACATGTGTATTCTACTGAGTATACGACCAACCAACTCCTGAAAAGCAATTACTGCAAATGCTGGTGTGAGCAGCAGGTTTGGTGGCAGTAGGCAGTGAGCCCTAGCTAGACCACCAGCCCTCAGCTACAGAGTCATTGAAGCTGGAGGAAGGTGGGGGCACTCCAACCCTGAATGAACTTGGCAACAAAGAAAGACAGAGAAAAATCACAGTGTGGAAGCTTTCTCCATTGCAGCAGGGGCTGCATTCAGACCTGAGCCATGCACATGTCAAAGCAGTGCACTATCCAGGAGAGTTATTTCTCCAGCCACTGATAATAACCACCCAGCACCCCCACAACTTAGCCCAGCATTTATCTGCTTCTAGAAAACTCAGCCTGGACACCTTGCTCACCAGGTTGTAAATCCACTGTTTACTTCCCTAAGAACCACAGAGAGAATTTCTTCAAAGCCTGAGAAACAGACCCAGGACACAACTCAGCCTCAGGCAAAACAGGATGGCAGATCATAGGGTGCCTGTGAGGCCTAAATCTCTCCAAGGTTTGCAACACTGGAGTCGTTGCAATTTCCATCTCACACGCAAAGGCTCTGAGGAGGGTTGTGCATGGGGGCCAGATCAAAACATTTATCCTTGCTGTGTCTTGCAAAAATATATTTATTAGCTGTTTGTGGAATGATTGTGGAAAGGAGAAAAAGAAGGGAATGTAAAAGGGCAGAGGAATCTGTCTTTGGCAGATAAGTAGCCACGGGCCCTGGGAGCCAAAAAAAAAAAAAAAAAAACCCTGGATTCTACTGTTCTGCATTACCCCTCTAAGGACTTGTACCCAGTCACAGGCCATGTCTGATGCTGCCTCCACTGACCTTTTCAATATTGCAGTGGCATCCCACATTACTAGAGGAATTCAAATCAAATGTGGTCAAGCAGAAAGGACTTGGCTGAAAGCAAAGCCTATCTGCCTTCCTCATGTGGAACCTCCTCATTCTCATGCAAATGATGGATCTTCATTAGCATGGCCACTAGCCTCCCAGACTCCCTGGGGCACCCCAGACCAGATCTGCAGAGAAAGCTCAGCTCCCCCACCCCTAAGCAGGGACCCCAAGCAGATCATAGCCAGGAGAAGGGAAACCTGTCAGACCCCCAACTGGAAAGCCCAAAGAGGGCTACAGAGGATGTGAACTCAAAAAGAAAAAGGGTTTCTACCTTCTCAAGCAACTTTTCATTATTTGGAGAGAAAGAAAGAGAGGAGAGAGAGAGAGAGAGAGAGAGAGAGAGAGAGAGAGATGCAATTCTTGCTTCAGCACTTGTGGAGCTTCTCTCCTGCAGGTGAGGAACAGAGAATCACCCAGCTCAGGGGTTCATGGTTTCAAGGCCAGTGCTCTAGCCACTGAGCAACTTCCCTGGCTTTATGTCTTCATCAAATTTTTTCTTTTCAGATTCTATATTTTATTTGTTATTTAGATTTTTTTTTTTTTTTACCTGCTCTAGCTGATGTTAATGCTAGGGATTGAACCTGGGACTTTGAAGCCTCAGGCCTCAGTCTTTTTTTAATAACCACTATGCTATCTCATCTGCCCTATTTATTTATTCATTTCTTTATATGCAATATAGAGAGAAAGTAACAGAGAGAGCAAAGATATACTAGAGCCCTGGTCAGCTCTGGCTGATAGTGGTGCTGGAGATGGGACCTGAGAGCTCAGAGTCTTTTAGAGTCCTGAAGAACCATTATGCTTTCTCCCCAGTATCCCCAACCCCACCCCAATCCTTTTTTTTTTTTAAGAGAGAGCCTACAGTTCCAAAACATATTTCAATGCTATGGGGCCAGGCTTTAATCTAGGTTCTATAAATGGCAAAATCCAAGTGAGCTATTTCATTACTCCCTAATTATTTATTTATTTATTTTTTACTTATCTGTTTATCTATGGATGAAAGAAGGAGAGAGAAACAGAGCATCATTCTGGCTTATGTGATTCTGGGGATTGAACTCAGGACCTTATGTATGCCTACAAGCTCAGTGTTCTAGCCACTTAGCCACCTTTTTTTGGAGGGGGGTGATAGAGACAGAGAAAATGAGAGGGAGGAAGAGAAAGAGACTTGCAGATCTTCTTTACTTCTCTTGAAGCTTCCCTCCTGCAGGTTGGGACCAGGGTCTTGTTCTCTGTAATGTGTGTGCTTAACCAGGTGCACTACCTCCTGGCCCTGCTTAGCCAGCTTTTAAGGGTATAGTACCATATCATCAGCTACAGGCTACACAGCGGATCTCCAGAATATATTCCACCCATGGTCTGGAGACCCCATCCTTCCTTGCAGGTCTGCCATCAGCTTCCCTTTCCTCCTTCCACATGCCCTAGCAGCCTCTACTCCACTCTGCCTCTGTAGGGGGTAGATAGTATAATGGCACTTCAAGTATACTGTGATGCCACAGGTTCCAAGGCTCCAGGTTCAATCCCTCACATCACCATAAGCCACAGCTGAGCAGTGCTCTGGAAAAAGAAAGAAAGAGAGAGAGAGAGAGAGAGAAAGGAAGAAGGGAAGAAGGAAAGAAAGAAAGGAAGAAAGAAAGAAAGAAAGAGAGAAAGGAAGGGAGAAAGGAAGGAAGGAAAGAAGCTTGTTGTATATGGAAATAAAGAGTGGTGTTTCAGTCAAAGAATGTATTTGATAAGCTATGGTATGCGAAACTCTCTCAGTACATGCTCCCATGAAGCAGGGTGGCAGGTGTCTGTATCTTTCCCTCTCCTTCCCCTCTCAATTTCTCACTGTCCTACCAAATGAAAGAAAGATAGGTGGGGAGGAGAGGGAAAATGGCCTCCAGGACCAGTGGATTCCTCATGTAGTCACTGAGCCAGAGTGATAGCCCTGGTGGCAAAATAAAATAAAATCATCAACTGGACCCCATTAAATATATGAAAAGATGGTGTTTAAAAAAGGTTATTTTGAAGGACAAGGTACCACCCAGAAAACAGGAGTGGTTACAGGTGTGGCTTGGAAAGGTGGAGGCGGGGCTTGGGTTTTAAAAAGCCAAACCTTTGAGTTTGCTCTCTGTGTCCAGATATCATCATATGAATATCAACTCTATTTTTCTCCCCCCTCTCTCTATCTCTCTCTCTCTTTCACTCTCTCTCTCTCATACTCTTACATGTGAATGTTCTCAATTTTCCTGAATGAAAGTTTAAAGTACCTGAAAATCATGCTCTCCCCTCAATTCTTCATGTTACGGAAATATATATATATATATTGCAAGTGTTACAACTCTGAGTGTTACAACTCAAGAGTGATACAGCTTCAGATATTAAAGCTCAAAGTGCAGCAGATCCTAAGAAGGAGTTTCAGGCCAAAACCCTGTGGAGGGCCTGGATATACTTTAGTACACCAGCAGAATCCAGCAGACTCCTGTCACACCACGCTAGATATCTCACCAGATTTAGAAAGCCATTTATATACACTTGAAGCTGGGCACAGTGTGCTTAACTGGTTTCAGGGTGGTTTTAGATAAGATACATTTTACATGCATCCATAAATTAGGGCAAAATATATACCTAAGGGAGTCGGGCTGTAGTGCAGCGGGTTAAGCGCACGTGGCGCAAAGCACAAGGACAGGAATAAGCATCCCGGTTCGAACCCCGGCTCCCCATCTGCAGGGGAGTCGCTTCACAGGCGGTGAAGCAGGTCTGCAGGTGTCTATCTTTCTCTCCTCCTCTCTGTCTTCCCTTCCTCTCTCCATTTTTCTCTGTCCTATCCAACAACGACGACAACAACAATAATAACTACAACAATAAAACAACAAGGGCAACAAAAGGGAATAAATAAATAAAATAAATATTTAAATATATATATCTGAAAGCAAAAGTACGTTAATAGTCTGCAGTGAGTCAGTATAAAGTTCATAATGAAATAGTGACTACTTAGACTTAGATACCCTCCTCGCCTACTTCCTATTACACTTCCTTCACTCATTCCAAAGCTAACCTTATCAAAGCAAAGACTACAAAAGTTGAATAAGTGGAGTTGGGTGGTAGCGTAGTGGGCTTGGCGCAAAGCACAAGGACTGGCGTAAGGATCCCAGTTCGAGCCCCTGGCTCCCCAACTGCAGGGGGGTCGCTTCACAGGTGGTGAAGCAGGTCTGCAAGTGTCTTTCTCTCCCCCTCTCTGTCTTCCCTCCTTTCTCCATTTCTCTCTGTCCTATCCAACAACAATGACATAAGTAACAACAACAATAATAAGTACAACAATAAAACAGCAAGAGCAACAAAAGGAAATAAATAAATATTTTTTTTAAAGCTGAATAAGAGCAAAAGATTGTCATACATTAACAATGATTCTTTAGTCAATATAGGCCACCCCATCAGCTGAGGCTCTAGTCAGGGAGTCCTGAGATTCCCAAGCAGACATGATGGGCCTACACCTCACATAAATCCCTCTCTCCATTGTTACCAGTCATCTCTACCAGGAACAACAAAACAGAACCCTTTGTGGGCCCCATAGGACCTTGCCCTCAACTTGGATCAACAAAGGTAGAGAATATTCCATCCTCCAAAGGGAGGCTGGACAACATACTCCATGCTATACCTGAGGAAGATGGGTCCTGATATTGGGGTAGCTTAGAACATTCCTACTTATGACCACAGAATGTGAGCTCAGATCTACAGGGATGCAGAGGTCACATAGGCTCCTAAGCTGAATATGGGCCCCAGATCACATCAAATCGATGGAGTTTACAGTCAACAATATTTATACACTTTTCCCATATTTGGGAGCGACTCTCTTCCCTGATACAGCTTTCTGGTCCTTTTTCCAGCCATGCCATCATCTCCCCCAGACAATAACTTGGACCCACTTGCATATCAGATTTCAGGCTCAGGAGAAAAAAAAAAAAAACAAGTATAACCACAGCCCTTTGGAATATAACTAAAATATGCCTACTAGCTATCTACAAAATGGAGGACCCCTCCCCCCCAACGCTTCATCTGCACTATTCCAACCTTTAGGTTCATGATTAATCAACAATTTGTTTGGCTTTGTGTGTTAACTCTCTTTTCAGCTACCAGGTTCTAGATGCTAGCATGATGCCAACCAGACTTCCCTGCATAGACAACCCCAGTGATGTGTACTGGAGCTCTGCTTCCCTGGAACCCTGGCCCACTAGGGAAAGAAAGAGGCGGGCTGGGAGTATGCATTGACCTGTCAACACCCATGTTCAGCAGGGAAGCAATTACAGAACATCCAAACTTAAATAAAGAGGAAATAGATAATATGAACAGGCCCATCACAGCTAACAAAATTGAAACAATTATCAAAAACCTTCCCGAGAATAAAAGTCATGGGTCAGATCGTTTTATAAATTAATTCTAGAAAACCTTCAAGGAATAGTTAAAACCTCTACTTTTTAAAGTCTTCCAGAAGATTGAGGACACAGGAATACTCCCTTCCAGCTTCTATGAAGCCAGCAACACTCTGATACCAAAAACAGACAGGGACACAACCAAAAAAGAAAGATGCTTAAAAACTGAACAGAATTCTAGCCAACCAGATACAGCAGTATATTAAAAAGATTGTTCATCATGACCAAGTGAGGTTTATCCCAGGGATGCAAGGTTGGTTTAATATACATAAATCAATCAACATGATCCACCACATCAATAAAAGCAAGACCAAAAACCACATGGTCATATCAATAGATGCAGAGAAAGCCTTTGACAAAAATACAACATCCCTTTATGATCAAAACACTACAAAAATTGGATTATATGGGGAATTCCTCAAGATAGTGGAGTCTATATATAGCAAACCTACAGCCAACATCATACTTAATGGTGAAAAACTGGAAGTATTTTCCCTCAGATAGGGTACTAGACAGGGCTGCACACTATCACCATTACTATTCAACATAGTGTTGGAAGTTATTGCCATAGCAATCAGGCAGGAGCAAAGAAGTAAAGAGATACAGATTGGAAGAGAAGAAGTCAAACTCTCCATATTTGCAGATGACATGGTATTATACACAGAGAAACCTAAGGAATCCAGCAAGAAGCTTTTGGAAATCATCAGGCGACCCTGCAGGAAGATGGACTGAGAAGCTGCTAGCAGCGTGAGCTCTGATCACATCTTCTGGAAACGGTAGGATTTTCTGCCTTTAGTAGGCCAGTCAATAAGGGGTCCTAGTGGTGACACCAAGGAGGTGACTATAATTTAATTTGGGTTAAGAACTAGAGTAAAGGTGGCACGGACTAGCGGGCGGGCTGCTCCAGACTTCCCAGGCGGCGGCGGGCAAGGCGAGTGCACCGGGCATTGTCCTCTGCCCGGGAAGGCGGCTCCTCCGCCGGTTGCAGAGCTCTGCTGGGCGGCTGGCAGAGGACCCGGAGGGAGCACTATAGCTCGGGGGCTTTCTCTTGGGAGTCTCCAGGGACCACCGTGACCCTGAGGGCGGATCCAAAGACTTCTTAAGTATATCTCTCATTGGATCAAAGGACTTGGAGCTAGTTTTCATTTTCGAGAAATCCTTTAAAAAAGTCTGGAGGGGGGGGTTTCCCGGAAGATGGCGGATGGAGAAGCTGCTAGCCGCTGAGCTCCGAACACATCTCCTGGAAACAGTAGGATTTTCTGCCGTTAGCAGGCCAGCCAATAAGGGGTCCTAGTGGAAACACCAAGGAGGTGACTATAACTTAATTTGGGTTAAGAATTAGAGTAGGGGAAAAAAATCTTTTTTCTTCCTTTTAATTTTCAAGCATACCTCCTTCCCCCCCCCCCACAAGCAGTCCCTGGGGACCAGCTCCTAGCAGGATACCCCACACCACCAAACAGGGTGCTTTTTTGAATTCACTGATACACATTTGGGAATTTCCTTGCACTGCTCTTTAATTACAACTCTTTTTCTTATCTTCTCCCTTTTCTCTCTCTTGTCTCTCTCTCTCTCTCTTTTTTTAAAATCTTGTCATACACTTCTTCCTTCTTCTTTGCCTTTCTGAATTTGTAAATTATTGTGGGGAAGAATTCTGACTCAGAGTGGACTCTCTATGTGTGTATCTCTGCTCTAGTTCCCTTTCCCCTCTTGTTACCCCTAGAATATACAGTGGATAGTAGATTTGCATAACTGTCTATTCTTGCTATCCTCTCTTTCTTTTCTCTTTCTTCACTGGGATTTGGTTACTATTTTTTCATGGACTGGAAAAATTGTTTGGCTAACTGGTAATGATTAAACTACTTCAATACTTACTTCAGTTGCTACTGTAATTCCGGAGGTTGGTGAGTGCAATTGTCATAAAGGTATTTAGTACAGTGTTACTTGTACTCAAGACACAACAACTGAGGAACAACAGAGCATTAAAAAAAAGAAACACATAAATAAAAAAAATTGGTAGATAAAAAACAAATAAAACTGCTACTCCAATGAATGAAGACAAGAGCCCAGAAGAAACTACAAATCAGCCAGAAGTAACCATAGATAAGAAAAGTATGCAAGAAATAATAAACTTATTAATCACAGAAAGGAAAACAACATTGGAGGAAAGGAATGGCAGTATTAGAGAAACAACAGTTGAGAACCCCAAGGAAAATACTGATTATCTTGAGGCAATTAGAGAACTGAAAGCTGAAATAGCTGTAATGAAGAAAGAAGCTGAGGCAAGGGAAATCAGACTAACAGAAGCAGAAAACAGAATTAATCAGACAGAGGATGAGTTAGAGAAAACAAAGAAAGAGGTTAAAGAGCTTAAAAAGAGATTGAGAGACACTGAAAACAACAACAGAGACATATGGGATGATCTCAAAAGAAGTAACATTCACATAATTGGCCTGCCAGAGGAAGAAAGAGAGGAAGGGGAAGCAAACATTCTAGAGGAAATAATACAAGAAAACTTCCCAGACCTGAATAACAGAAAGGACATCAAGATTCAAGAGGCCCAGAGAGTACCAAACAGAATCAACCCAAACCTGAAGACACCAAGACACATCATAGTCACAATGAGAAGAAGTAAGGATAAAGAAAGGATCCTAAAGGCTGCAAGAGAGAAACAAAAAGTCACATACAAGGGAAAACCCATAAGATTATCTGCAGACTTCTCCACTCAAACTCTAAAAGCCAGAAGGGAGTGGCAAGATATCTAACGAGCCCTGAATGAAAAAGGGTTTCAACCAAGGATACTATATCCTGCTAGACTTTCATTCAGACTAGATGGAGGGATCAAAACCTTCTTAGATAAACAACAGTTAAAGGAGGCAACCATCACCAAGCCAGCCCTGAAAGAGGTACTAAAAGACCTCTTATAAACAAGAACATCACTATAATACTTGCAATATATCAGAGCAAACAATTTTTTTTAGAACAATGGCACTACAATACCTCAAATACATAATATCAATAAATGTCAATTGCTTAAACTCACCCATCAAAAGGCACAGGGTGGGGGGATGGATCAGAAAACATAACCCAACCAAGAATCCCATCTGTCACAACAAGATAAACACAGACTTAAAGTGAAAGGATGGAAAACTATCATATAGGCTAACGGACCACAAAAAAGGGCAGGAACAGCCATTCTCATCTCAGACATGATATATTTTAAATTAAATAAAGTAATAAAAGATAGGCAAGGACATTACATAATGATTAGAGGATCAATCAGCCAAGAAGACTTAACAATCATTAACATCTATGCACTCAATGAGGGACCATTTAAATACATTAAGCACCTACTGAAAGAATTTCAAAAATACATCAATAGTAATACAATAATAGTAGGAGACTTCAATACCCCACTCTCACACTTAGACAGATAAGCAAAGCAGAGAACCAATAAAGATACAAGAGAATTGAATGAAGAGATTGGCAGACTAGACCTCTTGGACATTTTCAGAGTCCTCCACCCCAAAAAACTAGAATACACCTTCTTTTCAAATCCACATAACACATACTCAAGGATAGAACACATGTTAGGCCACAAAGACAGCATCAATAAATTCAAGAGCATTGAAATCATCCCAAGTATCTTCTCAGACCACAGTGGAGTAAAACTAACATTTAACAACAAACGGAAAATTATTAAAAGACACAGAATTTGGAAACTAAACAGCATGCTCCTTAAGAACCACTGGGTCAGAGACTCACTCAAACAAGAAATTCAAATGTTCCTGGAAACTAATGAAAATGAAGACACAACCTATCAAAATATTTGGGACACAGCGAAAGCAGTACTGAGAGGGAAACTTATAGCCATACAATCACATATTAAACACCAAGAAGAAGCTCAAATGAACGACCTTACTGCATACCTCAAGGACTTAGAGGAAGAGGAACAAAGGAACCCTAAAGCAACCAGAAGGACAGAAATCACTAAAGTTCGAGCAGAAATAAACAACATCGAAAATAAAAGAATCATACAAAAGATCAATGAAGCCAAATGTTGGTTCTTTGAAAGATTAAACAAAATTGGAAATCATCAGGCAATACAGTGAGGTGTCTGGCTACAAAATTAACATTCAAAAGTCAGTGGCATTCCTCTATGCAAACACTAAGTTAGAAGATGATGAAACCCAGAAATTAATTCCTTTTACTATAGCAACAAAATCAATAAAATATCTAGGAAAAAAACCTAACCAAAGAAGTGAAAGACTTGTATACTGAAAATTAAGAGTCACTACTCAAGGAAATTGAAAAAGACACAAAGAAATAGATAGATATTCCATGTTCATGGGTTGGAAGAATTAACATCATTAAAATATATATACTACCCAGAGCCATATATATATTTAATGTTCTCCCCATCAAGATCCCAACCTATTTTTTTGGAGAATAGAACAAATGCTACAAATGTTTATCTGGAACCAGAAAAGACTTTGAATTGCCAATACAATCTTGGGAAGAAAGAACAGAGCTGGAGGCATTACATTTCCAGATCTCAAATTGTATTACAGGGCCACTGTAATCAAAACTGCTTGGTACTGGAACATGAATAGATACACTGACCAGTGGAATAGAACTGAGAGCCCAGAAGTAAGCCCCACCTCCACTTATGGATATCTAATATTTGACAAGAGTGTCCAGACTATTAAATGGGGAAAGCAGAGTCTCTTCAACAAATGGTGTTGAAAAAAATGGGTTGAAACATTCAGAAGAATGAAACTGAAACACTATATTTCACCAAATACAAAAGTAAATTCCAAGTGGATCCAGGACTTGAATGTAAGACCAGATACTTAGATACTACCAGATACTTAGAGGAAAATATTGGCACAACTCTTTTCTGCATAAATTTTAAAGACATTATCAATGAAGCAAATCCAATTACAAGGAAGGCTAAGATAAGCATAAACCCGTGGGACTACACCAAATTAAAAAGCTTCTGCACAGCAAAAGAAACCACTAACCAAACAGACCCCTCACAGAACGGGAGAAGATCTTTACATGCCATACAGCAGACAAGAGTTTAATAACCAAAATATATAAAGAATTTGCCAAACTCAACAACAAGAAAACAAATAACCCCATCCAAAAATAAGGAGAGGGCATGGACAAAATATTGACTGTTGGTCATATTGGTTTGCTCCCCTTCCACTCGACCTCTGAGAAAAATTGGTTTGGCCCTTGCTAGTTTTGCACCCTGTTTTCTCCCTGCCCCCTATGCTAAGGACATAGATGTCCCAGCAGCAGCCTCGGAAGGGAGAATGATAGGGAAGCACATGGTGTGGTGATTTGCCCGTTCGTGAATAAAGACTAAACTGCAGCTTCTCAGCCCAGCCGTGTGATCTCGAGTCTCTGTCTCTGTCTACCACGCTAGCCCGGCCTACTGGAGCCTCCAAACATAAACAACAATTGACCACAGAAGAGATCCAAAGGGCTGAGAAACACATGAAAAAATGCTCCAAGCCTTTGATTGTCACAGAAATGCAAATAAAGACAACAATGAGATACCACTTCACTCCTGTGAGAATGTCATACATCAGAAAAGGTAGAAACACCAAATGCTGGAGAGATTGTGGGGTCAAAGAAACCCTCCTGCACTGCTGGTGGGAATGTAAATTGGTCCAGGCTCTGTGGAGAACAGTCTCAAGAACTCTCTGAAGGCTAGAAATGGACCTACCCTATGATCCTGCAATTTCTCTCCTGAAGATATATCCTAAGGAACCCAACACACCCATCCAAAAAGATCTGTGTACACATATGTTCTTAGCAGCACAATTTGTAATAGCCAAAACCTGGAAGCAACCCAGGTATCCAACAACAGATGAGTGGCTGAGCAAGTTGTGGTATATATGCACATCTATTAAAAATGGCAACTTCACCGTTTTCAGCCAATCTTGGATAGAACTTGAAAAAAATCATGTTAAGTGAAATAAGTCAGAAACAGAAGGATGAATACGGGATGATTTCACTCTCAGGCAGAAGTTGAAAAACAAGATCAAAAAAGAAAACCCAAGTAGAACCTGAACTGGAGTTGGTATATTGCACCAAAGTAAAAGACTCTGGGGTGGGGGAGTGGGGGTGGGGGAGCACCTGTCCTGGAAAAAGATGACAAAGGACCTAGTGGGGGTCGTATTGTTATGTAGAAAACTGAGAAATGTTATGTGTATACAAACTATTGTATTTACTGTTGACTGCAAAATGTCAATCCCTCAATAAAGAAATTTAAAAAGCTTTTTAATTATTTTTTAAATTTATTTTAATGAGAGAAATAGAGAGAAAAAAAACAGTGAAACACCACAGCACTGCTCAGCTCTGGCTTATGGTGGTGCTGGGGAATGAACCTGGGACTTTGGAGCCTCAGGCATGAGAATCTCTTGCAGAACCATTATGTAGTCTCTGCATCCTGCAGTGGGGTGTTTTCTGATACTGTTTGTGCATGGAGTTCACTGAACTTCTTAGACCTGTGCACTTAAGAGTTTCACTCAAACCAGAAATTTCTTTGACTAGTTATCAGCCTTCTCCAGCCCTTTCCCACCCTCACTGCTTTCCTCAGGGAGGTCCAATTACACATTTACATTGAGCTATTTACAGCTTTCCAATAGCTCAATGGCTTCCCTGCCATTTTTCATTCTTTAATTTTCTTTTTGCTGTGTGGTTCATTCTGATTTCCTTCCATGGCTCTGTCTTCAAGTGATTGGTCATTTCTTCTGCCATGTCTAATTCCCTGTTAGTTCCATTCTACTGGAGTATGTTTCATCTCAGATATTATAGTTTTTAATATCTATAACACTGACACATATACACACATACACATATGTGTGTGTGTATATATATATATATATATATATATATATATATATGGATTATGTATGTGCCATACCTTCATATGCATACATACACATATGCATATATATGGGCTGCGTGTATGTGTGTGTCTGAAGGAAGAGATTACCCTCCAAAGTGGAGGATAATATTTCTGTAAACTTGCCTGACGAATTATAAAAGCAAAATTCAAAGAACAAAGTGTTCCCAAGTAACTCAACTGTATCATAGAACAGTGTTCAAAAAATATTTGCAGGACATGACTGGTAGATAGATATGCAATGTATTAATGCCGTAACTTTACATCTTTTTCTTGATTTTTTCTTTAAAGTGATTTAATTTACTTTAATTTTTTAATTAGTGAGTTAATAATGATCAACAAGATTGTGAGATAAGAGTGGTACAATTCCATACAATTCCCACCACCAGAATCCCATATAATTTCCACCACCAGAATTCCATATACCCTCCCCTTCATTGAAAAGGTCCCTCGTCTTTGTCTCTCTGGGAGTATGAACCAAAGATCTCTATTGTGTGCAGAAGGTGGGAGGTCTGGCTTCTATAATTGCTTCTCCCCTGGACATGGGCATTGACAGGTCAATACATACTCCCAGCTTGCTCCTGTATTTCCCTAGTGGGACAGAACTCTGAAGATGTCAGGTTCCAGGACACATTGGTGAGGTCACCTGCCCAGTGAAGTCAGGTTGGCATCATGGTAGCATCTTCAACTTGGTGGCTGAAACATATTAAGGTATAAAGCAGAATAAGTTGTTTAATAATCAGGAATCAAGTAAAAATATAGCAGATAAGATTAGGGGTGTTGGAAGAAGCTAGGAAATCTATTTTAGGTATATTCTAAGGGGCCCATGGCTTTACTAATAGGTAACATGCAGATGGGCTAAAAGTCTTATCTGGGAAGATAATGTCAGAGTTAGAAATAGGACTAGTCACCTGGATCCATGGCAGAGAGAAACTCTCAAACATTGGAAAAGTATATACATACCATTAACTGTAAACCCCGTAGGCCTGACCTAGGGTGCATGTCTATTCATATTTAGCACAGGAGCTTGTGTAACCTCTGAATCCCTGTCAATCTGAGCTTGCATTCCATAGTCATGGCTAGGAACATTCTAGGCTGCCCTCATGTCATCAGTCTTCCCCGAGTGGCAGAGTATGTTGACCCAGTCTCCCTTCAGAGAGTGGGACATTTTATACCATTGTTGTTCTACATTGAGGACAATGTCCTTTAAAAGCCCACAAGAGGGTTTAAGATGTTGTTCCTGATGGAGATGATCAGTGACAGTGGAAAGAGGGATATGTTTGAGGTCTAGGGCCATCATATCTGTGTGAGAATCCCAAGATTCCCTGACTAGGGTCCCAGATAATGAGGAGGCCTGGTAGTGAGCAAAAGGGTCATCATTAAAGTGTGCCAGTCTGGTCTCTTGCCCTTATTCAGCTTTTGTAGTCCTTACTTTATCTGATAAGGCTAGGTTTAGGGTGACTGAGGGAAGTGAAATATGAAGTAGGTGAGGAGGTATCTAGGTCAATTAGAAAATACCTGATTAAGTACTCTCTATTTTTTTTTAAGTTTTTCTACTTGCTTGCTTGCTGCATTTTTTGAGTCACTGTAGACCACTGCACACTTTTACTTCTGCGGTTTATGGCTTATCCCAGTTATTATTGGTTCCTTTGGTTTCCATAAATGTGGATTTTGTTGTCTCATTTTGTCAGAGAATAATTGCAGCACTGCTAGATAGTTGCCATCTTGCCTAATTCCTTATTGAATTTTATGAGTGAGAGAGGCTGCCCAGAGCAACAGTCACTCTGGGTGAGACACCATCATGCTGCTCCTCTATCTCTAAAGTTTTCCCTGGTGCCTAGTGGTACCTTCTGGGAATGAGGGTCAAACCTAAGGTTTTGCATGCAACAGGCTGCAGCTCTCACTCTTCCAGGTGAGCAATTCCCAGCTCCTGCTCTTAGTATTTTTTAAAATATTTTTATTATCTTTATTTACTGGTAGAGACAGCCAGAAATTGAGAGAAAGGGGGAGATAGAAAGGGAGAGAGACAGAGATACACCTGTAGCCCTGTATCACCACTTGTAAAGCTTTCCCCCTGCAGGTGGTGACTGAGGGCTTGAACCCAGGCCCTTACTCACTGTAACATGTGCATTCAACCAGATGCACCACCCCCCAGCCCCAGCTTTTTGAATTCTTATAACTATGTTTAAGTTTTGCTCTGGGGTACAAATTGTTGGAGAATAGTTTTGTGGGGGGAGGGGCACTATTGTGATTTACCACACAGGTGTGGAGTGGACCTTTTACCTTCCTCTCTTGAGACAAGGCCTTCTTTTCCTATTGTCTCTCTCCTCTGCCCCTTGAAAGTCAAGTTTATCCAGCCTGGCTGGTGGAAATAGCACTATTTATTTCCAAAGTTCTGGTGCAGGTGAGTTGTGGGCACTGTAAATTCCTCTGCTTTCTTTTCACAGCACTTGGGGAGGGAAAAAGGAGGTCTCTAGGGTTTTGTTGTTATCTCTCTCATCCCTCCCACACTACCTCATAAACTCCAGCCACATTGTCCCCTGTGAAGCTCAATCCCTCTGTCCCAAGCTGGAGGCTAAAAAGAGAAAGCTAAGACAGTTGTCAGCCTACTTCAGCATTTTCCTATCTCTCGGGGGCTGCTACTCTTTTAAATAAAAATAAAAATAAAAATCAGTCTTATATATAACATCTGATTCTGGGGCTATATCTGGCAGTATGCTAAATCTTTCCCCTGTTCCTTGATCTTGAGTAACAGCAAAAGCCATCTAGGAGTTGAATCTGGGGCCAGAGACCAGTCACAGGCTTCTTGGAAAAAAACAACAAACAAACAAACAACAACAACAAAAAAGCACTGCTGGAATGCATCATTCAGCAGGAATGTTGTTTCTGGAAGGTTCTCTGGGGGCCCATGATCTGCAGTCTTATTAGTCACTTCTAATCCCTGAGGCCGTGTATAGATGCACAAACATTAATACTCTCTCCTCTGCTCACACAGACCCAGAGAGGGGTAAAAGGATGATTCAAAGTGATCTTTTTTGATATGTAGTTTGTTCGTTTTTTGTTAATTAAAATGTTCATAGATCCAATTTGTTAACTGCAATTTAAATAAGTTTGTTGTAACCATTATATGATAGAATGATATCACTATGATTTTCAAGATAGCTTTGAAAGTAATGGCATTAACAATAACTGGGGACAGGGGTTGGTGGTGGGGCTGGGAAGCATGCTTACGTTAAGTACATACATTACTGTGCACAAGGACTCAGGTTTGAGACCCCAGTTCCCACCTGCAGTGAAGATGCTTCATGAGCAGAAAAACAGGCCTGTGGGTGTCTCTATTTCTCTCTCTCACTCTATCTCTGACTCCCTTTCAATTTCTCTCAAATAAAATAGAGAAAAAAGGAAACAATGGCCCCCAGGAAGTGGATTCATAGTGCTGACACTGCACCCCGTTGATAACCCTGGTGTCAATAAAAAATTAATTAATTAACCAGTTAATTAAATAACTAGGGGCTGGGAGATGACTCCACTGATAGAGTACAGGCCTTATGTGGAACACCATGGACAATACCAGAAATTTGAAACCCATTAACTTTAAACCAGAAACCTACTTAAGTGTTACTGAAGAGAGTAAATTAGTCTTTATGCAAATATACTTGAATATTTAAACCTCCACCCTTGTATTAATAGGAAATATATATATATATATATATATATATATATATATATATATATATATATATATATATATGTATCCTAACAGTTGGGACAAAAGCAGAGGGAGAAAAGACTGCAAAGTGAATAACCAGATTGACATGTAGTTGACATGGTTAGGTGGGGTTAGTTCTTGTTATTCCTATAGTTATGTTCTATGAAGTTCTATAAAATTTTGTAAAGAATTAGCAAGTGCTAGGCCATTCCTCCAAGGGGAAATAGGCACAGACATAGTTAAATATCTTAGAGATTATAATCACATGTCCTGCCAAATAACACATGCTGCTAGCATCAATTTTCTCTTTCTTTTCTTTCTTTCTTTCTTTCTTTCTTTCTTTCTTTCTTTGCTTTGCTTTGCTTTTCTTGCCTCTAGGGTTATCACTGGGGTTCAGTGCCTGCACTATTAATCCACTGCTCTCAGCGGTCTTTTTTGCCCCCCCCACCCATTGGATAGGACAGAGGGAAGCTGAGAGGGGAGGAGTAGATGGAAAGAAGGAGAGAAAGATAGGCACCTGCAGGCCTGCTTCACTGCTTGGGAATTGGCCTCCCTGCAGGTGGGAATCAGGGGCTCAAAGTGGGAACCTTGTGCCAGTCCTTGAGCTTCATACTATGTGCGCTAACTGGGTATGCCACCACCCAGCCCCCAACATCAGTTTCCCTTAAGAGAAAATGAGGGGATGCTGGGGAAGCAGCACAGTGATTCTGCAAAAGACTTCCATGCCTGAGACTCTGAGGTCTCAGGTTCAATCCCTAGTACTGCCATAGCCAGAGCTGAACAGGGCTATGGTGTTTGTATATATCTTTCTCTCTAAATCTTTGCCACTAAAATAAATAAAATATGGGAGAGGGAGAGAGAGAGAGAGAAAAGAATGAGAATTTAAATATTAAATTACTTTTAGGTCTCCAGCCCCACCCCACCCCAAACTGTGCTCTGTGGTATTCAAACCCCTGTCCATCTGACCCCACACCCAGAGCCTCTTGCTCTGGGTTCTTTGCCCATCTTCCCGATCCTCTAGTCTTCTTTACAGGAAAGATGGTACAAGAAGACACTGCCTGACCTTGTTAGAAGTCAGCCAGGAATATATGCATTGGGCATCTTGAAGTTTGTGCCTCTCTGCACACATTTGCAAATGACCATGAAAGGGTAGCAAATACAAATTCGAAGGTCAACATTAGAGGGTCCTGACAGTAGTGCCTCTGATTGAGTGGACATGCTACAGTGCACAAGGACCAGGGTTCAAGCCTCCAATCCCCACCAGCATGGGGGGAGGCTTCACAAGCAGTGAATCTGTGCTGTGGGTGTGTCTCTCCCTTTCTTCCTATCTCCCTCTTCCATATTGATTTTTTTCTCTGTATCCAATAAATAAATAAGTAAAATATTTTTAAAAAACAGATGTTAGGGAGTTGGCAAGTTCACATAGAGCCTGAAGATAGTAAGAAGTAACTGTACATTATGCTCATATATATTCTGCTAATTTGTAATAGGTAGTGTCCATATTGAACTCATTTCTGCAGGCTCCGTGGTATTCAGAGGAGACTATCTATCTTTGATGAATGGGGGAAGGGAAAGTGACTTCCCTGGACCCAGTAGGAGATGCCATCTACCAATAGTTGCAATGACTCAGAACTGAGAGAAACAAGAACCAGACTGCAAGTGAGAAAGTGAAGTCTTGCAGAGTTACAGCAACTGTATCATAGTTGGGATTTGCAGCCCCAAAGCTGTACAGCTCATGTGGTTTCACAGTTCAAGTGCAACCACTGAAGTGTAACAATATGACATATATTCAGGGCTCCAGTTGCCACAGTTGAGAGAACACAGATTTAAAAAATCACTGAGTCATGCACCCAAGGAATGCAGCATGGAGTGAGTATACTTCTATAGGGTACAATGCTCTTACTTGTGCTAGTTCCCATTCAGGTCTGAGTTATTAGCCAGTGCTCTTCTGATTGGTGGAAAGCCTCTAATTTGTCAGTGTGGTTTCATCTCCACAGTGGGTGTGCCTAAGTGTGCTGAAAGCTACCAGGTAAGTCTGATGTGCCTGTCTCCCTCCCCTCAACAGCTCTCAAATTCTGTTTGATTTTTATCCAGACTTGGTATGACTCCCTTTTATTTCCCTTTTAATAGCATTTATTAAGAAGAAAGTTACAAGTAATTTCCTTTTAATGTCAACCTTTGAGATAAAGCAAGTAATTGGGGGGAAGGGTTAAGCTCACAGCATTTCCTCCAGGGGAAGGATGAAGGAGAATGAACACTGGGGTTGGGGAGATGGCAAACTGGGGTTCTACAAAAGACGTTCATATACCAGAGGCTTCTGGGCCCCAGGCTCAATCTCCTCAGCACCATCAGAAGCCAGAGGCAGTGCTCTCCTTTCTGCCTCTCTCTCTCTCTCTCTCTCTCTCTCTCTCATATGTGTCTTTCTCTATATATCTTTCTTATTGAAAATAAATAAAATATTTTTCAAAAATAAATGTAAACCAAATAGTTTCCAGTCAGTTACAAAATTACAATAGTAGGCTCTGTAACTATCAAAAGAGTACATCAATTTTTAAAAAATATTTGTTTATTTATTTATTCCCTTTTGTTGCCCTTGTTGTTTTATTGTTGTAGTTATTCTTGTTGTCGTCATTGTTGGATAGGACAGAGAGAAATGGAGAGAGGAGGGGAAGATAGAGAGGGGAAGAGAAAGGTAGACACCTGTAGACCTGCTTCACCACCTGTGAAACGACTCCCTTACACCAATCCTTGTGCTTTGCGCCATGTGCTTCCAATTTTTTTTTAATTAAGGAAGACTTTGTCGAATTCCAAATAATATTTACTTCCAAGTCTACAAAAGGCAACTGTTATACAGAATGCACCTTTTTAGTCTGGTATATTAATTGCGAGTAAACAGAAAAAGTATTAACTTCTTTTTTTTCCGGAATTTTAAATTTTATCCAGGAAATCTGAGAAGATTTACATGTTAGAACATGAGAGAGAGAGAGAGAGAGAGAAGGGGGAGGAGCCAAGTTACTACTTACATGATGATCTGAAAAGAGAGAGATGGAAGCCCACAAGTCTCCTTTTGAAAGCCCAAGCTCCTTTCAAGTAACACCTGTCACCACTCCTATTATCTAGGCGGTTCCTTCCAGGTACTTCCTGTCCCTCAACATTCCCCCTTCTAGGAGTATGGACCCAAAATTCTTTTTGGGATGTTGAAAGACAGTTTCGCATTTCTGTAACTGCTTTTTGTTGACATGTGGACAGTTTCCTGGTCGACCCATACTACTTGACAAATCTGTTTTGTCCCTAATATTTTCCCTAGCAGAGGAGGGCTCTGGAGAGATGAGGTTTTTGGATACTTCACCATGTGGTCATCTATGCAGGGAGTTCAGGGTGGTGTCATGGCAGCATCTGGGTCTTGATGGCTGATGATCTGAACAGCAAAAAGAGCAACTTCTTCTTTTTAAAAACTGATTTAATAATGATCAACAAGACCATAGAATAAAGAAGGGTACAATTCCACACAATTCCCACCAACAGAGTTCCATAGCCCATCCCCTCCACTGAAAGATTTCCTATTCTTTATCCCTCTAGGAGTATGGACCAAAATTATTTATGGGGTGCATAAGGTGGAAGGCCTGGCTTCTGTAATTGCTTCTCCAGTACACATAGGCATTGGTAGATTGGTCCATACCCCCAGCCTGTTTCTATCTTTCCCTAGTGGGGGACAGGGCTCTGAGGAGGTGGAGTTCCAGACACATTGGTGAGTTGTCTGCCCAGGGAAGTCAGGTTGGCATCATGGTAGCTTCTGTAACTTGGTGGCTGAAACACATTAAGATATAAAGTAGAACAAATTGTTTAATAATCAGGAACCTAAAGGAGCAGATGAGATTTAAGGTCTCCATTTTGGAAAAAGCTAGGAAAACTTTTACTTGTATTTTAGGTACATTCCAAGGGGCCTATGACTTTACTAGTTTTTGCCTGAGTTGACAGCTAACATGCAGGTGGGCTAAATGTATTGTTTGGGGAGATGATGTCAGAGTTGGGAATAGGACTAGAAAGCTGGATCAGGAAAGCATAAATATGGGCAAAGTAGATAAGTACCACTAACTGTAAATCCCATCAATCTGATCTAGGAGAAAAAGTACTAACTTCTGTGCTATTTCTTTGGTTCCCAAATTTCATCATCAGTGAACAGTGGTTGCTTTCAAAGTCTATCAGCAATTGGTTCCTGTACCTCTGTTAATAGTGCAAGTGCATGCACACACACACACACACACACACACACACACACACACACCACACAGCAAAGTGTGTGGTCATGCTATGTCCTACACCTCCCAGTGACAAGGTCGTGTGACATTTCATAAAACAGATAAATGAAAGAGCATTTTCCTCAACAAAGATCAGAGGGCAGCAAAGACACTAGGCATGATGCTGCCAGAAGTGACATTTGGTTCCAATATCAAAGAGTCACAAAGACCTTTGTAATGTTGACACTGCTGCCAAGATCCTTGATGTGCTTCCAGAAGTCAGAGAAGCCAGACATCCCCACACAGGCCAGGAGGATTTGCGCAAAGGGTGATGGCATCCTAGATGATGTGATGGCAGCAACAGGCCTCCTGTTAAAGGAATGTGCAGAGATCATTCACAGTGAAGACACAAAAATGAGAATGGTGACATTTGACCCAAAGAAAGGAGCATATTGAGTCACCAAACTGCCACCTCTCCCCACTCCCACCTCTCTCTCATAAGCCAAAGAAATCCAAGTACTGGGGTCAGGTGGTAGCACATCCAATAGAATAAGCATGCTACCATGCTCAAGGGCCTGAGTTCAAGGCCCCATTTCCACCTGCAGTGGAGAAGCTTCATGAGCAGTAGAACAGTGCTGCAGGTCTCTCTTTCTCTTTCTCTTTCTCTCCATATATATATTCCTCCCTCTTACCTTTCTTTGTCCCTCTTCATCTTTCACCTTCCATCAGAAAAAAGTGGCTGCCAGGAGTAGAGGAGTCATGCAGGCACTGAGTCCCACTGATGACTCTGGTGGCAAATATGTAAAAAAAACAAACAAAAGTTAATCACTATCCAAATTACTCTTGATATGTCTTCTCTCTCTCTCTCTCTATCTCTATCTCTCTTTCTTTCTCTAACAAAGGATTAAGATGCTTTCATTCTCTGTTTCAGATTGTTCTTTACTGAGTATAATTTTCTTATTTTTTATACTGGCAGCGAGAGAGCTTTTAACATTCTGACAGAAAGGCCCTAAAAGGTCATTGAACAATCATATTTTTTTTCTTCCTGATTATGAAGGTCACTGTGAATAGTTTCATGGTTTGGTGCACCTTCTGTTATGGTCTCCACCATGCAAATTGAGAAGATTGTCTGCACTTGCAGTGATACAACAATGAGCCTTTGTTGTTTGTGTCATAACCTGGTGCTTAAAGGAAATAAAATAACAACAAGGGGAAAAAGGAGTCCATATTTAAAACCTGTTTTCACTTTTCCCTGGTAGAAAAAGCATGCATACATTCTGATACAACAAGAAAGTGACTGATGAAGTTGTAGATAATATATTTTTTATTTTTGTTTTCTTTTTATAGAGACAGAAAGAGAGAGGGAAGGAGGGAGAGGAAGGAAGGGAAAGCAAAAAAAAATAGATACTTGGATCACTGCTTCACCATATGTGAAGCCTCCCCCTCTGCAGGTGCAGAGTGGGGCCTTGAACTCAGATCTTTGGGTCTGGTGATGTGTGGTGCACCACTGCCCAGCTCCCAGAAATTACAGGATTATTTTGTCATCACTGGGACTCTAATACTCTGGGTTGACTTTTTCAGACAGAGAGAGATAGAGTTAGAGAAAGGAGGGAGTGATGGAGAGAGGAGGGAAACACAGCACAACATTACAGCTTTTTCCAGTTCAATGGGTGTGAGGTTCAAACCAGAATCACATGTGCAGCCAAATGTCCACCTTCCCACTTCTCCAGCCCAAAGATGAAGAATTTGAGTTGCTCAACCAGGTGCACCGCCAAACTGTCCATTATTTGTTTTTCTTAGATTGACTGAAATAAAGGCCTGGCTGGACATGTTGTAGGGTGCCAGTAGGGTTGTCCATCCTGTATTTTGAGTCACCAGGGCTCCCCAAACAAACTTCAGGACACAATGTCCATGCCCACAAGTGAAGCCTAGCCCCCCCTCCTGCACTTGCTTTCTGCTGATGCCTGATATCAGGGTGACTCAAGCACCTCCTGAAAGCTCTGCCAGTTTACTGAGTTCTTCCAGGCTCCACGCCATAAAATCAGAAGCAAGCTGATTAATAAGGTGTCTCTTTCCCTTCTGTCCTCTGCTGCCATTTACAAGAAAACAGCCAAAGTGGGTGGCAAAATATAGCCCTGTCAGGATCTGGCCTTAACAGAAATAAAGAAAAATGTGGCACTGTCAAGTCTGAAGTGTTCTTTATCCACAGCGTCATTAGCGACTCCGCCCTGGCAGCCCTCAACATCCCATAACGGTCCCATCAGGGAGAAAAAAAAGAAACCACAGGGTGAAACATGGATGCTCCTTCTGCACTGGTTGGTGTTGATTTGTCTTGACAGTTGGGTCAAGGTGAGTTTTGAATCCCAATAAGATGGTCACACAGAGAAGTCCAAGGAGGTGGCACAATGGGTAAAGCATTGGACTCTGGAGCATGAGGTCTTGGCTTCAGTCCTGAACATGGCATGACACGATGCACTTACTAATCAATGAATCTTTTTTTTTTTTTTTTTTTTTGCAGTGATTGCTACAGACAGTATTCCTGCTTTCCCAGCTAGAAAGAAATCCATCTGATTCATCATCTCAGCTGGAGAACCATGCCCAGAAAAATGTCTCAGCACAAGAAAGACTTCATGGAGGGAGATGTAGCTGTGTAGGGAGAGTAGGTGCCTTGCTGTGGTGCTGAAGCCCAGGTTGGAGCCACAGCATCACTTGTGGAGTGCTAAAGGGCTCTGGGGGGACCTCCAGCACTATGGTAGTGCTTTCTTTCTGTCTTTCTGCCTCTCTTTTTCATTTCTCTTCCTGTTTATATGAAGAAAAATTAGTCTTCAGTGGTGAAAATCATGTATGTATAAAGCCTCAGTGACAACAAATACAAAAGATAAAGGAGGAGGAAGTGAAAGAGGAGGAAGGGGAGAAGGAGGAAGTAGAAAAGGAAATGGAGGAGGAGAAGGAAAAAAGGAGAAAGTGAAAGAGGAAGTAGGGGAGGAAGAAGAGGAGAAAGTGGAGGAGGAGGTGGAAGAGGAGGAGAGGAATTTTAGTGCTATCAGTGGAGATTTATCTGTATCTATCTATTGACAGCAAAATAGCTCACCTGTGTTGCCATGTGGACAACCATGGTTCAAGCCTGATCCCCACTGTATTGAAGATGTTTCAGTGCTGTGGACTCTTTCCACTGTCTTTCTCTTTGTGTATCTATTTGTTTTCTCTATCTAAAGTGTCAGCTTAGAGCAATAAAGGCCCAGTGATTAAATATATAAATAAATCTATGAAATCACTGGATTTATTTATTTCTTCATTCAGGTGCAAGGACCCAGGTTCAAGCCTCCAGCCCACCACCTGCAGGGAGAGGGAAGCTTCATGAGCAGTGGAACAGGGCTTCAGGTGTCTTTCTTTCTCTTTCTCTCTCTTTCTCCCTCTCTCTCTCTCTCTCTCTCTCTCCCTCCCATTTTCTCCCCCTCCCCTCTAAGGTCCCTTTGTATCTATTCATAAAAGAAAGAAAGGAACAAAAAAAAATGGCCACTGGGAACAGTTGATTCACCATTGAAAAATCAAGCCTCAGGTCATGTGGTAACACAGTGGGTTAAGCACATATGGCACAAAGTGCACAAACTGGCATAAGGACCCCAGTTCGAGCTCTCGGCTCCCCACCTGCAGGGGGGTCCCTTCACAAGCTGTGAAGCAGGTGGGCAGGTGTCTACCTTTCTCAACCCCTCTTTTGTCTTTCCCTCCTCTCTCGATTTCTCTCTTCCCTACCCAACAACAATGACAGCAATGACAACAACAATAATAACAACAACAATGATAAGGGCAACAAAAAGAGAAAAAATTTCCTCGAGGAGCAGTGGATTCATAGTGCAGGCACTGAACCCCAGTGATAACCCTGGAGACAAAAAAAATCAAGTCCCAGTGATAACTCTGGTGACAATAAAAAATAAAATAAATTCAATTTCTGGAATGCCTGCTGAGACCCCATAATCATATTCTGCTCTATGACTTTTCTTCCTGTGGTAGGGAGACTGTGGTCTTAACCTGTTGACCACATCCCTATATTTTGGGGTTCAGATGTAGCTCCCTCTGCTTGCTGGCTGAGCCCATGATAGTCTGTGTTTTCCTATCACTCTGGTTCTCAGAGTGTCCTTTCTTTCTGGAAAACCTTCCCCTCAGGTCTTGTTGTCACTCCTAGAATAATGACCCAACTTTTTAACAAATACTTTCTCTTTGGTTTAGGTTAGCTGGTATTCATTTTTATTATTTTTATTTCATTTTATTTTAATGAGAGATTTTTATTTATTTTATTTTAATGAGAGAGATACAAAGGGTTGTGGTGGACTTGGTTAAGTGCATGTATTACCATGTACAAGGACCCAGGTTCAAGCCCCCAGTCCCTACCTGCAGGGGGAAAGCTTCACAAGTGGTGAAGCCATGCTGCAGGCATCTCTCTGTCTTTCTCTCCCTCTTTCTCTCCCACTCCTTCTCAGTTCTTCTCTGTTCTATCAGACAGAATAAATAAAGTTTTAAAAATTTTAAAACTGTAAATAGATAGACAGATAGACACTGATCAGAACATAGCTCAGCTTGGCGATTTAACCTGGGAATGAAGAAACTCAGGCACCCATTTTTATTGTTCACAGCAAAGGAACACTACAAGATAGATGCCTACTTCCAGATCACCTCACAAGGAAGGTTTGTTTTTTTTCTCCAGACCCTCCAACCAGTTTCAAAGAAGATAGGAAACATTGTGTCTGTTGCAAGCCTTTCAATCTGAGAGGCCTCTTAGATGTCAACGGTCACTTGTGACCCTAAGACCTTGATTCTTAAGTGGTTGCTGTGCTCCAGACCCAGTGGGGAAGCCAGGATTGAAAATGGTGCTGTGGGAGCTCGGCAGTGGTGCAACCAGTAAAGCAGCACTGAAGTGCACAAGGGATTGGATTCAATTCCCTGCCTCCCACCTACAGGTGGGGAAGCTTCACAAGCAGTGAAGCCCAGCTGCAGGTGTCTCTCTTTATTTCCATCTCCCTCTCTATCTACCCCTCCATCTTCCTCTCTATCTACCCCTTCCTTACCCCCGCTTTCCTTCTGAATTCCTCTCTGTCTCTATCCAGAAAGAACAATAAATAAATAATATTGAATATGTCATAACTCTTGTGGTAGTGTGTTCACATCTTCTCTGCATGAGAGGGAAGTAAATGCCTTACTGGGGACACTGTGGCTTGTTCAATTCCAGTTCATTACTTGGCATCACTTTGGAGCCTGAGCAGAATACAGACAGTCATTAGCTGAATGGGATTCTTGGAAACAGGTAACAGTGTCTCTAGAGATTAGAGGGGATATAAGCACAAAGTCCCAGATGATGCCAGCACTACAGAGATAGGAGGAAAAGCAGTCAGAGCAAAGAAAGCAAAAGCCAAGCATATCAACACAGAAGCCAGCAGCAACCAGTTCTCCAGAACTGAGTTCCAAGCACTGCTGAGAACTCATGCCAGCTGCACACCAAGGGGAGAGAGAGGAAGAGAGAGCTCAGAGACTTGGCAACAGACAGAGCCCAGATGCTTCAAACAGCCATTTCCAGTAGAACAAAGGGCACAAAACCAGCTCATCAAGCAGAGGGTGTCAGGTCAAGGTTATGATTCTTCACTGTGCTGGGAAGGACAGCAGGAAGGAGAGTCAACAGTTGGTGGCAAAAAAAGATGGAGGGAACCTGCAACTGCTCTTTGGGATGAGACAGACTTCAATTATTACTTTAGCTTTTTCAAAAATGGAGACCTCAAATCTTCATCTGCAATATTCTTGCCTTTAGGTTCATGATTAGTCAACAATTTGTTCTGCTTTCTATCTTAACTCTTTTTCAGCTACCTGGTTCCAGATGCTACCATGATGCCATCCTGCCTTCCCTGGGCAGATGACCCCACCAATGTGTACTGGAGCCCTGTCTCCCCAGATATTTGCCCCACTAGGGAAAGAGAGAGACAGACTGGGTATGGATCAACTTGTCAATGCCCATGTTCATTGGGGAAGCAAATACAGAAGCCAGAGCTTCCACCTTCTGCATCCCATAATGACCCTGGATCTGTACTCCCAGAGGGATAAAGAATAGGAAAGCTTTCAAGGGAGAGGGATGGGATGCGGGTTCTGGTGGTGGGAATTGTGTAGAAATGTACCCCTCTTATCCTATGGTCAATATCTCCATTTTGTAAATTAAAAAAAAAAATAAAATGGAAAAAATACAATATCCAGGCTGAGGAGACAGCACAATGAGTTCTGCAAGACTTTCCTGCCTGAGGCTCTGAGGTCTCAGATGCAGTTCCCTGCACTACCATAAGACAGAGTTGAGCCGAGCTCTGATCTCTCTCTCTCTCTCCTCTCTCTCTCTCTCTCTCTCTCTCTCTGTGTGTGTGTGTGTGTGTGTGTGTGTGTGTGTGTGTGTGTGTGTGTGATTAAAATAAATAAAAAAGAGGCTGGGCAGTGCTACACACACTACCATATTGAAGAACCCTGGTTTGAAACCCTACTCCCTACATACAGGGATTCCCCCCTGTACTTGCTTCAGGAGTGTGAAGCAAGTACTTCAGTTACTTGTCTATCTACCACTCTTGCCCTTCCCCTCTCAGTTTCTCTCTGTCACATCAAATAAAGACTATGAAAAAAAAGGGGGGTGGGCTGCCAGGAACAGTGAATTCATCATGGAGGCCCAGAGTCCCAGTGATAACATTGATGGCAAGTAAATAAATTGTTAAGTGTTCTGACAAATGCATCATTTTCTGAATACCCCCAGCCCCTCCCAACATGTCTGAAAAACATCAAATAATTGGTATCTGTGCCCCCGCCCCCAGCACATGGGTCGGTGTTCTGTCTCTCCTGCGTTTAAGTGAAATGGATTCCCTCCAAATCCCCAAGCAAGAATAGTCTTAGAGTGAATCTCACAGAAACTAAGATGCTAAAGCCCTTCCTTTGATCAGGGACTGAGAGCACTTGCAAAGAAGGCTCTGGTAATCCTTCCACTCTCCACCTCTTAGTGTTGGGGGGGGGGGGTGGAGTAGCAAACCTGATGCAAATAGGAAGGGCTGCTTTGTGCTCTGAACTGTAAGTCCCAGCACCCCAAGGGGAGTAGGATCAGTGCCCAGGAGATTTTCTCTAGCAGAGGTGAAAAGTGCAGAGAATCTCTCCCACTGGGAGAGATTCAATGGGGCCACTGGGGCTCAGAAAGTAAAGCCAAAGTCATTGCCACACTGTCCTGCTGCCAAAATATCAAAATAATTTTTCTTGCCTTCTTTAAAGGGTTTTTTTTAGACACATTCAGAGAGACTGAGAAGCAGAGAGAGTCAAAGAGCACTAGAAGCTTGCTTCCATGTGGTGGTGGGGGCCAGGCTCAAATCTGGGTCACATACATGCCAAAGCACTGCACTATCCAAGTGAGCTACTTTGCTGGCCCTTAAAGCTTGATTGATTGATTGATTGATTGATTGATTGATTGATTTGTGATACACAGAGAGGCAGAGAGAAGCAGAACATCAGACTGGCACATGTGATGCCAGGGATCAAACTCAGGACCTTAAGCTTGCAAATCCAGTGCTCTAATTACTATGCCACCGCCCACACCACAAGTCCTGTCTTTGACCCATATGGCAAGGAGTCCGGACCCCAGTGGGATGGCTGACATTGTGGCACTCTTCTTAAAAAATGTTATTAGTGATTTAATATTGATTTACAAAATTATGAGAAATAGGGATATACCTTTCCCACCACCAGAGTTCTTTGTCCCCATTCCCTCTGTTGAAAACTACAGTAGTTCTCCCAAGGTCACAGATATGGGTTGACTATTATTTCTATAAATATATATATGGGGGGGCAGGCAGTGGCACATCTGGTTAAGTGCACATAGTACAAAGTACAAGGAGCCCCTGGCTCCCTGCCTGCAAGGGGGTCACTTCAAAAGCATTGAAGCAAGTCTGCAGGTCTCTCTCCCTTTCTATCTTCCCCTCCCCTTTCCATTTGTCTCTGTCCTCTCTCTGTCTAGATGTGCCCAACATTCCTGTTTACTGGAAGGATTGGAAGGGAGCAGAGAGCATTTTAGTATTTGAGTATTGGAGGGTATTTGAGGTCTCTGGATCCATCCCAGTCCCCCAAGTTCAAGCCTGATTTACCTTAACCAAGGTCTGATCTGAGACACACACCCCCAGACAGACTGAGAGAACACACTCACTATGGTTATCAGTGTTCCTTCTGCCTGTCTCACAGAACAGCCTTCCATTGGACTTAGCAATCCTGTTCTTTAAACAATTGTGTCTGAGGGGGCCAGCAGTAATACACAGGGTTAAGTGCACAAAGTGTGAAGCTCAAGGACAGGTGTAAGGCTCAAGGATCCCTGTTCGAGCCCCCGTCTGGCTCCCCATGTTTACAGTCAGTGAAACAGGTCTGTACCCTTTCTGTCATCCCCCTCCTTTCTCAATTTCTCAACAGCAACAACCATGGACAAAAAGATGGCCGATAGGAGCAGTGGATTCGTAGTGCAGGCACCAAGGCCCAGCAATAACCCTGGAGACAAAGAAAAAAAGTGTCTTTCCCAGTCTGTCCTTGAAAATGGTCTCCTGAAGAGGAACAAGCCTCCTTCAACTCATGTGAGTGTCTCATTATCCCACCACAACAGTAGACATCACCGTATGCAAGGATAGACTTGAGGCTTACAGAGAACAAAGGACAAGCTCTGCATCACCATAAATGACAGCACAAGCTTAGGATCTGGGTCCTCCTAATTCTCAAGCCCTCACTCCCCACAGAGAGAGATCTGCATGGTTCTGGAAGAGACCATTAAAGTAATGGGAAGGGGTGAAGAAGACTCACAGTTTCTGTGAGTCTCAGAAAGTCACCAAAGAGGCTGGGCGGTGGCGCATTCAAATTCAGTTAAGTGCATATAGTACTAAGAGCAATGATCTGACCCACAGGAAGGATGCAAGGATCCTGGTTCGAGCCCCCAGCTCCCCACCTTCAGGAGGGACTCTTCACAAGCAGTGAAGCAGGTCTGCCAGTTGTCTGTCTCTCTCTCTCCCTCTACCTCCCCCTCCTCTCTCAATTTCTCTGTCCTATACAATAAAATGGGAAAAAATAGCCACAAGGACCAGAGAATCTGTAGTGCCAGCACTAAGCCCCAGAGGTAACCCTGAAGGCAAACAAAAAAAAGTCACCAAGAAAATTTAGAACCAACATAAGAGTCAGGGTTAAAGCACATGTTAGAGCACAGGGCTTGCATACGAGATCCCAGGTTTGATACCTAGAATTACCAATAGCCAGAATTGGGTATTGATCTAGTAAAAATAAATGAGATAAAATGACCACAAAAAGAGGCCAGGAAGCTGTTGGTGGATCACCCAGGAGAGCATAGCACTTACCATGTGTGAGGGCCTGGGTTCAAACCTCTGGGTCCCAACATACAAAGGGGAAGCTTCATGACTAATGGAGCAGATCTGCAGGAGTCTCTCCTCTCTGTCTTTCCCTCCTTTCTGTCTCTGTGTTTATCTCTTCTTTTCACCCTCTATCAAAAAAAAAAAAAAAAGAAAGAAAGAAAGAAAAAGGGAAGGAAATTGGCTGCTGAGAACAGTGGAGCCGTGCAAGCTCCAACCCCCCTCGATAACCCTGGTGGCAAAAATAAATACTCAACAATCAAAAAAGCAAAAGAGATACAAAATTATTTCAGAATTCTTTTAATTCAATTATTTCCCATCAGTGTTATAATTGGGGCTTGAATCCATGGCTCCTAGCAGCCATTTTTTCCATTTTTTTCTTTCAATTTTATTTTATTTTATTTATTATTTGACAGGACAAAGAAAAGCTGAGAGGGAAGAATAGATAGGGAAGGAGAGAGAAAGATGGACACCTGCAGACCTGCTTCACCTCTCTTGAAGTGTCCTTCCTGCAGATGTGGAGCAGGGGCTTGAACTCAGATCTTTATGCATGTGTGCTTAACTGAGTTCACCACCGCCCAGACCCCTTTCAGAAATCTTTGGTCTAGGAAAAGAGTCTAGAAGTCAGCATTTCTTATAACAAGCCCCTCCCCTAAATAGAACCCAATAATGATAGTCAATGGACAAAATCCAAATATATCTTATAAATACCGAGCCATTTCCCAAAGACATGAGCTGGGGGTGGTGGTGTGGAAGGGGTGTCTGTGGATAGTGAGGGAAAGAGATATAGGAAAAAAATGAAAACTAAAAAAAAAATTCTCACATGGAAACCCTCCCTCACAACCTCAGTGCCTCACCTCAGCTAGAGATGGAATAGAAGATGATTATAATTGTTCAAAGCTAATTACCTTCAGCAATAACAGGGATTTAGCACTGCAGTAAAGAAAATAAATAAGACAAGCTCTCCTGAGGGAGGGAAGGAGGAAGGGAGGGAGGGAGTTGGAAGGGGAAGAAACACAGGGAAATCCAGTCTGTCTCTCTGGCCAAGGTTGAAACATGCTGGCCCCACTGCTTGGGTGTCCCCTCCTGGGTGCTCTACAGAATAGGATGGAGAAGAGACTGCCACTGGGAAAAGATGGGCATGGATGACTAATCAGTCACTGACACCAAACATCTGCTTGAGAGGAAGGGCAACTAGGGAACGAGGGAAATGACCTTAAACCCAAGAGTAGTCTCAGTGATAACCCCAGGGCAAGACATCTTCATAAAGTTGTCAAAAAGAAAGCAGAAATCACTGGACTCACTGAGATAGATCACATGGATAGAGAACTATGGATAGTTCTCTCTCTCTCTCTCTCTCTCTCTCTCTCTCTCTTTCTCTCTCTCTCTCGTTACTTTCCACCCAGCCCTTTATTCTACAAGAAGAACACATAAAGATAACATTGCTTAGGAGTCTTGGAAAGAGATCTAAGTTAAAGGTGAGAACGTTTTGCTGACAAATATTACAGGCAGATGAGAGACTTTAGCCACGTGTCAACAACTGTAAACTATTAGCCCCACCACCACCACCAATAAGATGATTTTTAAAGATATCTTTGTCAATGGGACAGACAGTGGTACATCTGGTTATGTGCACACATTGCAGTCCACAAGGTCGTAGGTTCAAGCCCCTGGTCTCCACCTGCAGGGCGAAAGCTTCAAGCTTCAAGAGTGGTGAAGCAGGACTAAAGGTCTCTCTCTCTCTCTCCCTCTCTCTCCCTCCCTCTCTCTCTCTCTCTCTCTCTCTCTCTATATATATATATATATATATATATATATATATATCTCCTTCCTGTCT
This sequence comes from Erinaceus europaeus, assembly GCF_950295315.1. Lineage (NCBI taxonomy): Eukaryota > Metazoa > Chordata > Mammalia > Eulipotyphla > Erinaceidae > Erinaceus > Erinaceus europaeus. The sequence continues at coordinate 30,195,778 of NC_080176.1, forward strand.
CTTCCCTAACTTCCTCTCTTCTCTCAATATCTCTCTGCCTCTATCCAATAATAAACAAATAAAAGTATTTTTTTAAAAAAATATTTTTGCTTCACTAGTGGTGAAGCAAGTCTGAAGGTATCTATCTTTCTCTCCCCCCTCTGTCTCCCCCTCCTCTTTCCATTTCTCTCTGTCCCATCCAACAACAATGACAGCAATAACAACAACAATAACAACAAAAATAAACAACAAGGGCAACAAAAGGAAAAAAATAGCCTCCAGGAGCAGTGGATTTGTAGTACAGACACCAAGCCCCAGCAATAACCCTAAAGGCAATAAAATAAAATAAAATAAATAACTTAAAAAATATCTTTGTCAAGATGGCCTTCCACAGATGCCTTTGGAACAGATGGGGGCAGGGAATCTTAGCACTTACGGTAAAATACCTCCTACAAAATATGCAAAAGGAAGATACTGACATGCAAAACAGGGAATCATCGGTACAGATAATAAAATAACTACATTTTAAGTATTTGAAGAAATGAGAAGTGTATGAGCAGAGTTCCAAAACAAACAAGTAGATTTGTACCAAAAAAAAAGTTCTGTTTCTAAACATGACAAAATTTTAATGACACAAACTTTTTTATTAGTGAGTTAATAATGATTGACAAGATTGTAGGTTAAGAAAGGTAAAATTCTGTACATTTCCCTCCCACCACCAGAGTTCCATATCCCATCTTCTCCACTGGAAGTTTCCCTATTTTTTTAAATATTTATTTTATTTATTTATTCCCTTTTTTGCCCTTGTTGTTTTATTGTTGTAGTTATTATTGTTGTTGTTGTTGAATAGTACAGAGAGAAATGGAGAGAGAAGGGGAAAGACAGAGAGGGAGAGAGAAAGATAGACACCTG